>NC_082715.1:160822599-160912749 GCF_030144855.1 Hypanus sabinus | reverse complement strand
AATGTAGGTGAAATCACACCGTCAGCTAAAAAATGATTGATCCTCTGAACCTTCGCATTGAATCAATCCACTGGTCATCCATCACAAAGACGGCGCCTTTAGTACCCTAATGGCGGGCCTTGCTCAGCGATTCCCTGTTTACAAAATCCTCCTGTGCATTTCACATGGAGAATTCACTTGATGCGGGACAGCCTATCTCTCAACCTTTTTTTCTAAGCTGCCAAGTTTTGTGGAGGAAATCGTATGTGTCCGTTTTGGAAAGTTGTCAACGTGGACGAAATCACAGAACAAAACCAATTGTGCACACTGGCAAAATCAACCGTGGTATCGGAATCGAAACGGACTTCATCCCCCCCCCCCCCCCCCCCCACCTTTTAATCGCAATATCCAGGAGCAGACAACATTCTCAGGTGGTTAAACTTTTCATACTCCGGCTAAAATTGTCGGACTGCCTTTGGCTTTGATAGCCATCCCTCCATTTTATCCTAGTAACATGGATTCAGGTCCTGTCCCGGTAGAAATGATGTTCTAACATCTGTTGTATCCTGATTTCCGAGTTAACAAATCTGCGATGGCGCTGCAGATTACGTTTTCCCATTCCCTTTAACCTGTTCTAAATCAGGCGAATTTTTTTTGTTACAAGGGCGGCAGAATATCACCAATTTCCTATTAACCTAAGCATGAAACTCGTCAAGTTAATTGTCCCTTTGGGCTACGAAGAAGGTCGATCAGATAGTTGTCTCTGCGTTCCAGTCCCGCTCCTATCCAGTGTCAGAAATGTTAGCTACATCCCATTGATAAACTTCCCTCTAATATTTTAAGTATCTCTGCCATATACTCTATATGTTCAAATTAAAAGCATTTTCTGTTCTATAAAGTATTTTATCGGGTTGTTTCCATCAGGTACGTTTGTATTTTTTAGTAAATCTATTCTAACGCTTCTTACTCCTACTTTACATTTTTTTCTTCGTTTACTGCATTGTAAAAAAATGATGGGTGTCGCTTAGCGTCTTTGTTACAATCCATCGCACCGTTCAATTATTTCTCGTGTCCGAAAGACCACGTCCAATATCTTCAGGAAAACCCTAATGCGAAAAAACATCAGCAAAGAAGAAAAGCAACAAATCAGGCACACACACACACACACACACACACACACACACAAACACACACACACAGACACACACACACTCACACACACACACACAGACACACACAGACACACACACACACTCACACACTCACACACACACACACACAGACACACACAGACACACACACACTCACACACACACACACACATTCACACACACACACACACTCACACACACACAGACACACACACACTCACACACACACACACAGACACACACACACTCACACACACACACACTCACACACACACAGACACACACACACACACTCACACACACACACAGACACACACACACACAGACACACACACACACACAGACACACACACACACAGACACACACACTCACACACACACACACACACACTCACACACACACACACAGACACACACACACACACACGTAGACACACACACACATACTCACCACAAAACACGCACACCACAAAAACAGTCAGACATGCTTACACACACATAGACACATACACACACACACCACAAAAACACACAGACACACACACACCACAAAACAGTCAGACACGCGTACACACACACACACTCACCACAAAAACAGACAGTCAGACACGCGTACACACACATAGACACACACACACTCACCTCAAAACACACACACCACAAAAACAGGACAGTCAGACACGCGTACACACACACACTCACCACAAAACACACACACCACAAAAACACACAGACAGTCAGACACACGCATGCACACGCACTAGACACACACACACCACAAAACACTCACACCACAAAAACACACAGACACACACACACACTCACCACAAAATACACACACACCACAAAAGCACACAGACAGACACACACCACATAGACACACACACACACCACAAAAACACACAGACAAACACACATACACACACACCACAAAAACACACACACACACGTAGACACACACACACACACTCACACACACACACACGTAGACACACACACACACACATACTCACCACAAAACACACACACACACACTCACCACAAAACGTGTGCACGCACACACACACACACACACCACACACATACTCACCACAAAACACACACACACACTCACACACACTCACCACAAAACACGCACACCACAAAAACAGTCAGACACGCGTACACACACATAGACACATACACACACTCACCACAAAACACACACACACACCACAAAAACACACAGACACACACACACCACAAAACAGTCAGACACGCGTACACACACATAGACACACACACACACTCACCACAAAAACAGACAGTCAGACACGCGTAGACACACACACACTCACCACAAAACACACACACCACAAAAACACACAGTCAGACACACGCATGCACACACACTAGACACACACACACACACCACAAAACACACACACCACAAAAACACACAGACACACACACACACACTCACCACAAAACACACACACACACCACAAAATACACACACACCACAAAAGCACACAGACAAACACACACACACACCACAAAAACACACAGACAGTCAGACACACGCATGCACACACACTAGACACACACACACACACCACAAAACACTCACACCACAAAAACACACAGACACACACACACACACTCACCACAAAACACACACACGTAGACACACACACACACTCACCACAAAACGTGTGCACGCACACACACACATACTCACCACAAAACACACACACACACACTCACCACAAAACGTGTGCACGCACACACACACATACCACAAAACACACACACACATACACACATACTCACCACAAAACACACACACACACACATACTCACCACAAAACACACACACACATTCACACACACTCACCACAAAACACGCACACCACAAAAACAGTCAGACACGCATACACACACATAGACACATACACACACTCACCACAATACACACACACACCACAAAAACACATAGACACACACACACCACAAAACAGTCAGACACGCGTACACACACATAGACACACACACACTCACCACAAAAACAGACAGTCAGACACGCGTACACACACACACACTCACCACAAAACACACACACCACAAAAACACACAGACAGTCAGACACACGCATGCACACACACTAGACACACACACACACACCACAAAACACACACACCACAAAAACACACAGACACACACACACACTCACCACAAAATACACACACACCACAAAAGCACACAGACAGACACACACCACATAGACACACACACACCACAAAAACACACAGTCAAACACACACACACACACACACACACACACACACACACCACAAAAACACACAGTCAAACACACACACACACACACAGACACACACACACTCACACACACACACACAGACACACACACACTCACACACACATACACTCACACACACACAGACACACACACACACACTCACACACACACACAGACACACACACACACAGACACACACACACACACAGACACACACACACACAGACACACACACTCACACACACACACACACACTCACACACACACACACAGACACACACACACACACACGTAGACACACACACACATACTCACCACAAAACACGCACACCACAAAAACAGTCAGACATGCTTACACACACATAGACACATACACACACACACCACAAAAACACACAGACACACACACACCACAAAACAGTCAGACACGCGTACACACACACACACTCACCACAAAAACAGACAGTCAGACACGCGTACACACACATAGACACACACACACTCACCTCAAAACACACACACCACAAAAACAGACAGTCAGACACGCGTACACACACACACTCACCACAAAACACACACACCACAAAAACACACAGACAGTCAGACACACGCATGCACACGCACTAGACACACACACACCACAAAACACTCACACCACAAAAACACACAGACACACACACACACTCACCACAAAATACACACACACCACAAAAGCACACAGACAGACACACACCACATAGACACACACACACACCACAAAAACACACAGACAAACACACATACACACACACCACAAAAACACACACACACACGTAGACACACACACACACACTCACACACACACACACGTAGACACACACACACACACATACTCACCACAAAACACACACACACACACTCACCACAAAACGTGTGCACGCACACACACACACACACACACACACACATACTCACCACAAAACACACACACACACTCACACACACTCACCACAAAACACGCACACCACAAAAACAGTCAGACACGCGTACACACACATAGACACATACACACACTCACCACAAAACACACACACACACCACAAAAACACACAGACACACACACACCACAAAACAGTCAGACACGCGTACACACACATAGACACACACACACACTCACCACAAAAACAGACAGTCAGACACGCGTAGACACACACACACTCACCACAAAACACACACACCACAAAAACACACAGACACACGCATGCACACACACTAGACACACACACACACACCACAAAACACACACACCACAAAAACACACAGACACACACACACACACTCACCACAAAACACACACACACACCACAAAATACACACACACCACAAAAGCACACAGACAAACACACACACACACCACAAAAACACACAGACAGTCAGACACACGCATGCACACACACTAGACACACACACACACACCACAAAACACTCACACCACAAAAACACACAGACACACACACACACACTCACCACAAAACACACACACGTAGACACACACACACACTCACCACAAAACGTGTGCACGCACACACACACATACTCACCACAAAACACACACACACACACTCACCACAAAACGTGTGCACGCACACACACACATACCACAAAACACACACACACATACACACATACTCACCACAAAACACACACACACACACATACTCACCACAAAACACACACACACATTCACACACACTCACCACAAAACACGCACACCACAAAAACAGTCAGACACGCATACACACATAGACACATACACACACTCACCACAATACACACACACACCACAAAAACACATAGACACACACACACCACAAAACAGTCAGACACGCGTACACACACATAGACACACACACACTCACCACAAAAACAGACAGTCAGACACGCGTACACACACACACACTCACCACAAAACACACACACCACAAAAACACACAGACAGTCAGACACACGCATGCACACACACTAGACACACACACACACACCACAAAACACACACACCACAAAAACACACAGACACACACACACACTCACCACAAAATACACACACACCACAAAAGCACACAGACAGACACACACCACATAGACACACACACACCACAAAAACACACAGTCAAACACACACACACACACACACACACACACACACACACACACCACAAAAACACACAGTCAAACACACACACACACACACACACACACACACACATAAATACACACACATAGACACACACACACACACACACACATAGACCCAGGCACAGGCACACACACACACACACACATAGACATACACAGACATAGACACAGGCACACACACACACACACGCACACACACACACACACACAATGTATCTCTCTCTCTCTCTCTCTCTCTCTCTCTCTCTCTCTCTCTCTCTCTCTCTCTCTCTCTCTCTCTCTCTCTCTCTCTCTCATATAAATATATTGCTCAGACTTTCCTCAGGCGCGGAACTGAAACTGCTCCACTTCTGTCTCCGAAACTCATAACAGCTTCGCTAAACGTGTTTGCTCCCTCTCCACTACTCCTTCTATCTGCCCTTCACCCGCGCACCTCCGTCTGACCACAGTCCCTCCCTCAGGTGATTGTCCGCTCCATGTTCCCGTGCTGGGTTTCCAGCATAGTGTCTCCTCCTGTGAAGTCATCAAACTCCCTGCCGTTCCTCCGTTCATCCCTCCGCCACCCTCACCTTGCTGAGGCCCCGGGAAGTGACCGAGTGCAACCAGTTGACTTTACGGTTCGTATACCCGTCTGTCACTTCCCGGCACGTTTCCACGGCGACGTCCAGCTATCGATTGGGTTTCGTTCTGAGTTATCCCATCGTTGCGATCACCCGCGTTGTATTTCGGAATTGTTCCCATCCTGTATGATATCCGCACGACACTGGTATTCTGTCCAATCAATAATGAAGCTTCCCCTATTTCCGTTCCACAGAGCAGTGTTATCCCGGGAATCTGAGCTGCCAGCCTCACCTTACCCACTCGGAACCAGAGCCAAGACATCCATAACCTACCTATTTGTAACAGAATCAGCACTACCCGGTTAAATTGTACCACCGCGGCAGCCAAGAAGCCTCAGCCTGACCTAACCCGTGGGAAAAAGCATTTACCCCATCAACGTCCTCTCTAAATTAATATAACTCTATCAAATATCCCCTCATTCTGCTAAGTTTTGGGGATTGATTCCCAGCCTATACAAAATTCCATTGTAAGTCAGTTACTCGCAGTAACGGCAATGTCTCTGCTCTCTTCCAATCTTCTTTCTGTGCCGTCAGCATGCAATGCTTTCCACTTCAGCACCACTCCTCTACACAATACTTTGATTTATGAAGGGTAAAGGTCTCTCAAGGAACTGTGACGCCGTTTTCAAGGAATTATGGATCAGTGATCCTATCCACCTCGATTTACGGCACATTGGTGATGGTCAGTGTCCCAAACGACTTCCGCGCTGACACAATGACACTTGGACTGTCTCATTCACACGCAGGTGATCGAGTGCGACCACTTCATTTTCGGTCGGATCAACATCTTACTTCACAAAGCATTCGCGGAGGTACTTAACGCAATTTACCCAAATTAAATTGTGAAGGTCATATCGACAACGTATGTCCACCACTCGGTCGGGCCGGGATTAAGCCGGGGGGTGGTGGGGTGCTGGGCGGCGCAGTTTCGAGGACCCGAGGCGGCAGTTCGGTGCTCTACCTCAATCAATCAATAATTAATAATTAAATAGATAGATAGATACCGATTGTTTTCTCCCAGCATTGTTGATTGGCTTACCATCCAGATATAAAACTGTTTGCATAAGTGCTCTGGTTTCGCGTAATCCTGCTTCGAGTTCCCATGCCTCTCCTCTATGCCCAGTTACTTTACTGGAGTTGCCCGGCGCTGCGCCGTCGCGCTCGCTTATCTGCTTCGTATTCCATAATCCGGTCTCACCACAGATCCCCACCGGCTAAAGAGGTAGAGGTAAGGGCTTTCGCAGCTCAAAGCTTCTCAGTGCTAAAAACAAGTGAGGCAGCAGCTGAAGTAAATCCGCTGAAAGGCGGCAAGTAAAAATATTTAGTTTCAGCAAACTGGTCCCAGAACATACGGGGTCGAGATGCCTGCATGATGTCAAGTCCGTTGGAATCATAAAATGCAGCTGTAAAATCAACCCCACGGCCCAGCTAGACCGTGATGAAGTATTATTCTGCTGAGTCCCATTGACATGTAACCAGCGTATTCCCATCCATAACCTGGCACCCAAGTACTTGTACATGTTGAAATAGAATCTGCAGCCACTCACTGCACACACCCACCCCCACCACGGGCCCCTGGACGTTTCAGCTTTCACATTCAGCTTCAGGCTGACACCGTGGAAAAAAACCCCGCCTGCACTGACCCCATCTATGTCCTTCTTAAATTTATATATCTCGCTCCAATCTCCCCTCATTCTGCTATACTGCTGAGAATAAATTCAGAACCTATTCACCCTTAAGCCGGGGACTCAAGTTCCAGCACATTCTCTGCACGCCATTGTATTGTATTGCTATATCTTCTGTAGGAAGGTGAAGTGAAATGCACACCGTACTCCGAATTGGGCCTCAGCGATGCCATATAAAACTTGAACATAACATCTCAACTCAGGCACTCAGTAATTGGAAAAATGCAGATCGATGTGCCGAAATGACCCTTAACGACCTGCGACGCTGCTTTCCAACCCTGTGAACCTGGATCCCTCTGTGTTACTATGGCACTTATCAGTGTCCCACCTTCAACCAAGTCAGTGTGTGTGTGTCTCTGTGAGTGTGTGTGAATGTGTGTGTGTGAGTGTGTGTGAATGTGTGTGTGTGAGTGTGTGTGTGTCAGTGAGTGAGTGCATGAGAGTGTGTGAGTTTGTGTGTGTGTGTGTGTGAATGTGTGTGTGAGTGTGTGTGTGTGTGTGAGTGTGTGTGTGTGTGTGTGTGAGTGTGTGTGTGTGTGTGTGTGTGTCTCTGTGAGTGTGTGTGAGTGTGTGTGTGTGAGTGTGTGTGTCTCTGTGAGTGTGTGTGAGTGTGTGTGTGTCAGTGAGTGAGTGCGTGAGAGTGTGTGAGTTTGTGTGTGTGTCTGTGTGTGAGTGTGTGTGTGTGTGAGTGTGTGTGAATGTGTGTGTGTGAGTGTGTGTGTGTGAGTGTGTGTGTCTCTGTGAGTGTGTGTGAATGTGTGTGTGAGTGTGTGTGTCTCTGTGAGTGTGTGTGAGTGTGTGTGTGTCAGTGAGTGAGTGCATGAGAGTGTGTGTGAATGTGTGTGTGAGTGTGTGTGTGTCAGTGAGTGAGTGCGTGAGCGTGTGTGAGTTTGTGTGTGTGTCTGTGTGTGAGTGTGTGTGTGTCTGTGTGTGTGTGTGTGTGAGAGAGAGAGTGTGTGTGTGTGTGTGTGTGAGAGAGAGAGAGAGTGTGTGTGTGTGTGACAGAGAGTGTGTCTGTGTGTGTGTGAGAGACAGGGAGAGAGAGAGAGAGTGTGTGTGTGAGAGAGTGTGTGTCTGTGTGTGTGTACCTGGAATGCCCCTACTTGTTCTTTGATCTGAGTGAAGGAAGCCAAAGGGGTGACAGAGGATCCGTTAGTTTGGGGAACAAAACAAGAATGTGTCTGATATCCCAGTGGTAAGGCTTGCTGGTGCTGCACAGTGGGAGGTGGGGGTAGGGGGTGGGTGTTTAAACTAGAGTTGCAGGGGGAATGGGATCTTGAATACAGAACAGATAGTGGAGAGGTTGTGGAGACAGATGTTGTTCAGACCTCAGACAAGGTCAGGAATGAAAATCGTTGAGCATAGTGCAGTGAATATGCTGAGCCTGTATATTTCAATACAAGGAGCAGTGTAGGAAAGGCAGATGTGTTCAGGGAATGGATCAACACCTGGAATTATGACACTAGGATGTGGCAACTGTGGACTGGGACAGGCTGCTTTATGGCAAAGGTGTGCTTGGTAAATGGGAGGCCTTCAAAGTGAAATTTTGAAAGTAAAAAGCAGGTATGTGCTTGTCAGAATAAAAGGTAAAGATAGAAACTGTAGGGAACATTGGTTTGCAAGAGATATTGAGACCCAGGAGAAGTTCAAAATGGAGTTGCATAACAGGGATAGACAGGCAGGTTCTTATGGAGTGTAGGAAATGCAAGAGAGCACATAAGAAATAAATCAGGATGGCTAAAAGAAGGCCCGAGGTTGCTGTCAGAAAAGATGAAGGATAATCCTCAGGGATTCTCACAATAGATTAAGAGCAGAAGGATTGAAAGGCACAAAGTTGGTCCTGTGGAAGACCGGAATGGCAATCCACGTGTGGAACCAAAGCAGATGGGGGAGATCTGAAATATTTTACAATCTCTATCACTCAGGAGGTGGACACAAGGTCTATGGGATTGTGGAAAAGCGGCAGTAAAATCATGGACCCTGTTCAGATTAAAGAAGAGGAGATAGTTGCTATCCTGAGGCAGATGAGGGTGGATAAGTCTACAGGGCATGACAAGGTGCCCCCTCGGACCCTACGGGAGGCAAGTGCAGTAATTGTCGGGGCCCCTAGCAGTGATAATTAAATCATCTTTAGTGACGGGGAAGTTATCAGAGGATTGTAGGATAGCCAAATTTAGTTCACTGTTCAACATAGAAAACTACAGCGTACTCCAGGCCATTCAGCCCACAATGTTCTGCCAACCACCTAACTTACTCTAGAAACTGCCTAGAATTTCCCTCGTGCATAGCCCTCCATTTTTCTAAGCTCCATGTATGTGTCCAAGAGGCTGCTGAGAGACCTCATTGTATCTGCCTCGACCACCGCTGCTGGCAGTGCATTCCACATGCCCACCACTCTCTGTGTAATAAAACTTACCCCTGACATCCCCTTGGTATCAATTTCCAAGCACTTTAAGACTAAGCCCTCACATGTTAACCATTTCAGCCCTGTGAAAAACCCTCTGGCTATCCACGCAATCAATGCCCCTCATCATCTTATACACCGAAAAAGGCTTTAAACATAAACAATTATACATTGCTTTGAGGATTTGTTAGAACTATACACAATTATGAGGGTATAGAGAGGGTAAATGCAAGCAGTTTTTTCCACTGAGGTTGGGTGGGATGACAACCAGAGGTCATGGGTAAATGGGGAAGGTGAAAATTTAACGGGAACATGTGGAAAAGCTCTTTACTAAAATGGTTGTGAGAGTGTGGAATGAGACGTCAGCACAAGTCATGCATGTGAGCTCGGTTTCACCATTTAAAAGATGTTTGGATGGAAGCCTGGATGGTCGGGGTATGGAGGGTGATGGTTCCGGTGCAGGTAGTTGCATTAGTCAGCTTAAATATTTTTTCACCATTGACTAGATGGGCCAAACAGCCTGTTTCCGTACTGAACTTCTCCATGTTTCTGTGACAGAGAAGCTGGCCAAACTTGTTTGGAAGGGAAAAGGTAGGAGTGACAACGGAGCAGCAATGGCTGGAGTTTCTGGGAGCAATTTGGGAGCCGAGTGATCGATACATCCCAAAGAAGTGGAAGCACTGGAAAGGCAGGAGGACACAACCGTGGCTGAAATGAGAAGCCAAAGCCAAAGAGAGGGCAAATAAGAGAAAAAACTATTGGGAAGCTTTTAGAATCCAACAGAAGATGACTAAAAGAAAAGTCAGATGAGCTCAGGGTGTGAAATTATGATATTGTAGTCATTAACGAGTCTTGGTAGCTCCCAACAGTCTGAGACATTTAGAGGAACAAAATATCCAGGGCCTCAATATCTCTTGAAAACCCAGGTTCCCTGCACCAGTTACCTTTCAACTTTCATTTTGACAGGCACATACAAACTCTACATCCTCAAAACTTCACTTCTGAAGGCCTCCCACTTACCAAGTTCTCCTTTGCCAGAAAACAGCCTGTCCCAAACAACACTTGTCAGATCCTTTCTGATATCATCACAATTGACCTTTCTCCAATTTAGAATCTCAACCCATGATCCAGACACGCAGATGCTCAAATCCCTGATTTAACCTGTCTCGGTGCAGTGGACTTCAGGACCCAGTGGAGTCTCATAGCGTTATGATCACTAATTTCTGTCACCAGCCCTGGATAATTTCCTAACAGCGTATTGCAAACTTTTACATTGGGAATTCTACGTACTGATTCAGGACAGATTTGACAAACTCTACCCCATTGAGTCCTTTTACAGTATGGGAGTCCCAGTCAATATATAGAAAGTTAAAATCACTTACTGAATCAACCTTTGTTTCTTGGAATGGTCTGCGATCTCCCTAAAAATTTGTTCCTCTAAATCCCTCAGACCATTGGGTGCAATCAAGCCCCTCCTGAACTCATCTGGCTTTCCTACGATGCTTCCTGCGTTGTGATATACACAGCTCAGCACATTCATTGAGCTATGCTCAACCATTTGATCGCTGACTCTGTCCGCGGTCTGAACAACATCTGACTGGTGTCAAGAAAACAAACTCTCCCTCATTGTCACAAAAACAAAGGAGCCTGTTGCGGACGGCAGGAGGAATGGAGACAGGCTCACCACTATTGACATCAGTGGATCTGGGGTTGAGAGCGTGAACAGCTTTCAGTTCCTCGGCACCCACATCACCAGGGATCTCACGTGGTCTGTACATATCGGCTGTGTTGTGAAAAGAGCACAGCAGCACCTCTTTCACCTCAGGTGGTTGAAGAAGTTTGGGATGAGGCCCAAATCCAAAGAACTTTCTACAGGAACACAATTGAGAGCATCCTGACTGGCTGCATCACTGCCTGGTATGGGAACTGTACCTCCCTTAATCACAGGAACCTGCAGAGAGTGGTGTGGACAGCCCAGTGCATCTGTAGATGTGAACTTCCCACTATTCAGGGCACTTACAGCGACAAGTGTGTAGAAATGGCCCAAAGGATATTGGGGACCCAATTCACCACCACCACAAACTGTCCCTGCTGTTACCATCCAGAAAACAGTACCACAGCAAAAGGACCAACAGGCTCCGGGACATCATCTGCCACCAGGCCATCAGACTGATTAATTCATGCTGATACAATTGCATTTCTATTTTATATTGACTGTCCCATGTACAAACTATTTATTATAAATTACTATAAATTACACATTGCTCATTTAGATAAAGACGTAGCATAAAGATTTCTACTCCTTATGTATATGAAGGATGTATATAATAGATTCAATTCAATTCAATTCAATTCACCCTCTCCACTCTCTGTTCTGTCATTCTGGCTCCCATTCCCACTACAACTTATTTTAACCACATCACCCCTTCCCCCAACACTAGTTCTGGCAAGCCCTACCACTAGGATATTAATCCCCTCTTGTTCTCTTCCCCTACTAATGAATCTCTATCACCCCTTTGACTTTCCTCTGCCGGGTAATCCCCCCCAACAGTTTCTAAAGTGGTCCACCTGTTGTTGTGCTGGATAGCCACAAGAGTACTCTGTGATGGCTATTTAACCTCGTTCCCCTTCCTGACTCTCACCCAGTTTCCTGTGTCCTGCACCTTGGGTGTAACTCACCTCTCTACATGTTATATTTATCACCCCCTCCAACTCCTGGATGATCCGGAATTTACTTCATTTCAAGTTCCAGCTCCTTAATGTGCAGGGTTACAAGCTGCAGCTGGATGCACATCTTGTAGGTGAGGGCATCAGGGACACTGGAGGTCTCCCCACCTTCCCACCAATGTCCGCTCTAATTTGTAATGACCAGTGTGTGCAAAAAGCTTGTGCTGTGCATTTTTTAACCCAGTGACAACATGTACACAATGAATTTTAAATAGAGAGGTATTCATTGTAACAGCTAGCAAATCACTGTCAATAGGAACTTTGATCTCCTCTGGGTTTGATCAAGTTCATCTGCACTCTCACACAACCTACTACATCTTGGTCCCCAGGGTGTCCTCATGATTTCATTTATGGACGGCCCATGAAGACACCCTGGGGAACTAGACCTTGTGTACCATTGCTCCCAGAAAGTCTACCAGCAAAATTGGATATGCATAACTGAGGGGAAGAGATGGGGAAATATATATGCCAACTAACCAAAATTCTCCAAGCATTACATTCACAGGTACGACAGGCTTACAAGGAAGAGAACTACCTCACAGAGAGGAGTAACTATCCCACCATAGAAACTGGGGATTTTGTCCTGATCAGAACTGGGATCGAGGGGAACTCGGACCGCGGTGGAAAGGACCATATCAGGTGTTACTGACCACTCCCACGGAAACTGAAAGGGCAATCTCGGTGGATACATCAAACAGACACCAAACGTGTTACTAAAGGACTCTGTCAGACTAAAGGAAAAGGTATTGGTTGATAGTGGAGTGATGAACCCCTAGGTTTCTTGCCGTTGACTGTCATTTTTAGAGACGGTGCCTGAGTGACGTCAGCCGCTGGCTTTCTCGGCTCCTGTTTGATTCTTACTAAGAGAGAGAGAGGGGGGCAGAACTATTTGACTATGCAGCGTGTTTACACTTGCTCGCAGTTTGCTTTACTTGAGCAAAGACAGTCACAGACACACAGACAGACGGAGAGAAAGAACGAAGATGGAAGGTTCGAAACAAAGGACCCAGTGGCCAAAGGTCACTGTTTCCACTCTCCTATGCCCAGAAGGGTGGGTTGATTACTGGTCCAGCGTATACCGAATGTGTGATTGTCACTTTGTTTGATCCATAGGGGTGGATCTTTCAGTCTGGGGGTATCCTGAGAAGACCACTTGTGCTAACCCTTGCCTGGGTGTGGCAATTCACTTGAAGAGGGTAAACCTGTGACAAATCACTGTTGGTGATAATTCGTATAATCCATATGGGGACTTTGTTGAAATATCCCGTGGCTACACTTTTGTTAACCCTTAGCTGGATTCAGGTGTGTTATGTGGTAAACACTTGTGAGAAGGGATATTCTGTGGAAATCACTGTCGGTAATACTTTGTGTGTTGGATCTGGATTGGGAGACCTTGTGGAATCTACCTGTGACTTAACCCTTGCCTGGGTGGTAGTTCCCTTTGAAGACGGTACCCCTGTGATAAGGTACTTTTGGTGATAATTCATATGTGGATTTGAAACGACGATGGATAAGGCCTATGGCGACTGTTATCCTGTTTCACCACCGTGGAATTTGTGGAATTCGACGTAATTGCCTTCTCTCGACATTCACCTTGGATTACTAATATCTCTCTCTCATCATTTATTCAGTGGATGAACTGAACTTCCATACTTTTCCATCTCAGAACTTTAAGCTAGGTATTCCCTGAGCTCAATGGTTTGGGGGTTACATTTACACATCTGTACACTCAGAACACTGTTAACTTTTGATTATTTTGCTTAAGTTGTTATATTATAAGAAGATACTAATAAGATAGTGGTTTTAACATCAAAACCAGACTCCAGGTGCGGTCCATTGCTGCTGGTTCATTTGAACCATTACAGATATGTAACAGTGGTGTTCGTGTTTGTCTTTGAGAGGGCTCACCCCAGCATCCAGGGGCCCCCATGTTAACACCTTTCTGTCTCTGTGTCACACCTTTGCCAGACAGGTAGAACTAGGGACCTGCTGGGTTTGTGCTGAAATTCAGCAGCTATGATTCCAATGTCAGTAATCCCGCTCAACCAGAGTGAGGAACTGTCAGCCTGGGGTTTCTCGGGGAAGTGAGGTGAGGAACTGTTGTCCAGTCAGAGGTGACTGTGGCTGTCAGTGTTTTGAGGGATGGTATCTCAGGCCCCCACCAAATGGAACTTCCTATACATGTTCCCTCGCTATCTGAAGGTAGAGCGTTCCCATGAAACCGTTTGTAAACCGAAATGTCGTAAAGCGACATTTACCATTAATTTATATGGGAAATTTTTTTGAGTGTTCCCAGACCCAAAAAATAACCTACCAAATCATACCAAATAACACATAAAACCTAAAATAACACAAACATATAGTAAAAGCAGGAATGATATGATAAATACACAGCCGATATAAAGTAGAAACAACTTATGTACAGTGTAGTTTCACTTATCAAAATCAGGAAGCGAGCCAAAATCGATTTGGAGAAAAATATCGGCACGTGCACACATGTGCATGTACACACCTACACACATACACATGTACACGCGTACGCACGTACACCCCTACACACATACACATGTACACACGTACGCACGTACACACATACACAGGTACACGCGTACGCACGTACACCCCTACACACATACACATGTACACACGTACGCACGTACACACATACACAGGTACACGCGTACGCAAACAACTGCCTGCACAAGGCTTCACGGTCGTTGTAGTCTTTCTCAGGGTAAACACATGTATAAAGCGGGCGTCTTTTATTTGTAAAAGTGAAAATCCTCTTTGGTTAGCGAAAACAGGTACTAATGTAGGTTTTTCATAACAGCAAGCTGCCGTAAAGCGAATGTTCGAAAAACGGGGGCCACCTGTACTGGGAAACCTGCAACCAGGCCATACTTGTGACCAGCAGCGGAGAGGAGTAACTGAGACTGAGCGATTTTGGATGGTCGCTCTTCTCTCCTATGGAGTCGCCCGGAATCCACCAGAGATAATCAATATGGCTACCGCACTTGAGGAGCTGGCCACAATACTGCAGTAGCAAAGAGATGTTTTGCTTTGAACTCGTTTGCTGTGTAATCAAAACTATGTAGTCAGCCTTGATGTAGATTATGTAGTTTGAACTTGCTGTTTGCTATGCATGTACCCAATTTAGTAGGAGAATGAAATCCTAAGAATGTAGAAGATGGTGTGTTGGTGAGAGACAGCTGGGAGATGTGGATTGGAACATGATTAAGTCAATGGGACGTACCTGTGAAACTGGACCAGGATTTTGCTATAAAAAATGCCGTGTCCGAGGATTGGTGGGCAATCAGCGACTAGCTCAATGACTGTCTCAGCTTTGATTTGCAAATTAAAGTTTAACCCTTCTTGAAGAATCTTCGGTGTCTCTTGGTCATTTGCGAGGCACAAAAAACCACTTGAGGAGCTGGCCACAATACTGCAGGGGCCCTGACGGAAACACAGGCCCAAGTAACAGAAATATCCACTGAAATGATTGCAATCCGGCAAACAGTCCTACAGAATCGTATGGCTTTAGATTTTATCCTGGCTGAGAAAGGGGGAACCTGTGCTATTATTGACACAGAATACTGCACCTATATCCCTGATGAGTCTAACATCACATTCCTCTCTGAGCACACTGCCAAGGAGATTGACAACACCAAGAAAGTAGGGCAGGATTTACACGGGTTCACCAAAGTGTTGAAATGATGGTTTTTGAAGGCCTGTTCGGTAATATGTGGGGCATGATATTGTATCATGGCCTAACAGTTGTACATATCATTGTTATAATTATTGTTGTGCACTGTTTTTGCCCGCTGATGTCAATGTAGTACTCAGATGCTTTCTTTGTAAAATATTACCGCTTTGTTCTTCTTATAATGATCAAAAGGAGGGAATGATAAAGTATGTAAAAGGGTGACCACTTTGTTAAACAAGAGCAGCCTGTTTTTCTGAAAGAAGCTGCAGATGATCAACAGATGTGCAAAGCCACGCTGAGCCATATTTCTTCTTGAGGGTAGCTAGCCAGGGTTTCAGGACACTTACCTCCTTGGGCACTCATGCGTAGAGATAGGACAGCTTCAGTCTGTTCTGTGTGTGTAAGCCATTATGACTATTTTGCAATTTGTCTTTAGGGGCTGTCATGTAGTAAATAACTTTGGCTCCAGCCTGTCTTGTGAGGGGGGTATCTGTACGGATATATCTGTGGTGTAAAGGGAATTGTTAGTCAGTTAGTAGATTGGGCGACTAACTAAGTAAGGCCCCGGGTGCTTGGAATAAAGAGTTTGTATTTATACGGTCTCTGAGTGACTTTATCAGGATTTGACTTCCACAGAATGGGAGTGGTTTTAAAGGACCGGGATGCTGGAAGCACATTACCAGACCTGGAGAGATTGCACCTGAGTCTGACAGAGGGATAACTGGTTCGTCTGGGCACATTCAGTCTCACTCCAACTATTTCCTACGTTCCTTTCTACAGGTGTGTAATGTCTAAAGGAGCAGTGTTTGAGTAAATGAGACTCACCAAACTTTCTCCTGACTGAATCGCTGGATTCTCCGAGTCCGATGGGTTCTCTCCGGTTGATGCTCTCAGTCCTCAGGCTGGTTCACTTGTTGCTGTTCCCTCGTCTTCAGTCGCGGTTTGCTTCCAGTTGGGGTTTTTCTTCCAAATAGATCTCTCACCGCAGGTCTAACTTTAACATGAAAGATAATGAAGCACGTTAACAATAAAAAGGAGAACCAAACATTTCTGCTTAATGTTACTAAGAACAAAACTCACTGAAATTTAAACATTGAAGGCAAATATAATGATCTCAGTGAACAATCTTTTATTGTCCCTCAGATGTCACAAAACAATATGGGATAAGCAGGAGCCATCATTCAGTCATGGTAAGACATAAGACACAGGAACAGAATTGGGTGATTCGATCCATCTGGTCTGCCCCACCACCCAACCATGGCTGATTTTTATTCCAACACCATATTCCTGCCTTCTTCCTGTAACCCTGAAACTACTCAGCAATCATGAGTATAGTAATCTCTGTCATAAACATACCCAAATGGCAGCCTCAACCAACCTCTGCCGCAACAAATTCCACACATCAGATGTCTTTTGGCCAAAAATTTTTTCTCAGTTTTAAAGGGAAGCACCTTTATTCTGAGACTGTGCTGTCAGATCACAGACTCCCTGTCTGATAGAAACATCCTCTCCATGTCCACTGTATGCAGGCTTTTCGGCATCCGGTAGGTTTACTTATCCATACATCCCCCCACCACCCCCACCGTCCCTCTGAACATCAGCAAGGCAGAGCTGAAGACAGTCCACCAGCTCAGCTACCTGGGCTGCACCATCTCGTCAGATGCCGAGAGATTGACAACAGACTGACAAAGGCAAACAGCGCATTCAGCAGGCTGCACAACAGAGTCTGGAACAACAAGCATCTGAAGAAAGGGACAAAGATCAGCGTGTACAGAGCCACCCTCCTGTACGGCTCCGAGTCGCGCCTCACCTACCGTCACCACCTACGAATCCTTCAGCGTTTTCACCAGCACTATCCTCAACATCGAAGTCCTCGGACAGGCGGAGCTCGCCGGCAGCTGCACTGGGTAGCACACGTCTCCAGGATGGAGGATCAATACCTGCCCAAGTCTAAGCTGAGTGGCGAGCTCTCCACTGGCCACCGAAGAAGGGGTACAAGGACTCTCTGAAGAAATCCCTTGGTGCCTGTCACATTGAGCATCGCCTGTGGTTTAACCGAGCTCCGATCGCGAGGCCTTGCGACACACCACTCACCAGTCCGTCTCCTCCTTCGAGAACACTTGCAGGGCTGGCCTCAAGGACAAAAGGAGAAGGAGGAAGAGCCGTGACACAGCAGCACCAAGCTCGGAGCAGATTCTCCCTTGTAGCCGCTGTACTGGCCTCATCAGCAAGCCTGAGGCAGATGCGGGCAGCCCCCTTCCTAAATCTTCATTCGTGAAGCCCAGCCAAGAGACAGGCCCAGAGCCATCAAACACGCCTCATATGTTAACTCTTTCATTCCCAGAATCATTCTTGTGAACCCCCGGACCCTCTCCAATGCCAGCACACCTTTTTCTGATGTAAGGGACTCAAAACTGCTCACAATACTCCAAGTGCGGACTGACCCATGCCTTATAAAACCTCAGCTTTACACCCTTGCTCATGTATTCTAATCTTCTCGAAATGAATGCTCACATTGAGTTTGCTGATCTTACCACTGACTCAAACTGAAAGTTAACATTTAGGGGATCCTGCACAACGACACCCAAGTCACTTCACACCTCTGATTTTTGAATTATCTTGCTGTTTACAAAATCGTCTATGCCTTTATTCCTTCTACCAAGTTGCATGCACAACTTCCCTACTCGATAATCCATCTGTCACTTATTTGCCCATTTCCTGATCTGTCTCTGTCCTTCCCCAGATTCTGAGCTTCTGCAGCACTACTTGCCCCTTCACCTATCTTCATATCATCTGCAAGCTTGGCCACAAAGGCAACAATTCTGTCATCCAAATCATTCTTCGTCTATCTTGGCTTTGTGTTCCTCGAAGAATTCCAACAGATTTGTCAGGCAAGATTTCCCCTTAAGGGAAGGCATGCTGCCTTTGCCCTATTTTATCATGTGCCTCCATGTACCCAAAAGCTCGTCCTTAACCCTGGACTCCAACATCTTCCCAAGCACACCACATCCAGACTAAAATTAAAGGTGAGTATTTCCCCACCTGCTCTGCTTTCGTAAAGAGTGAGGTGTCCTTTGCAATTTCCAGTCGTCTTGAATGACCAAGTATCTAGTGATTCATGAAAGATCATTACTAATGGCCCCACATTCTCTTCAGCTAACTCTTTCCGAACACTGGGGTGTAGTCCATCTGGTCCAGGTACCTTCAGACCTTCAATCATCCCACGCACTCTCTCCTTAGTATTAGTAACAGCACTCATTTCTGCCCCCTGACTCACACATTTCTGACATACAGATAGTATCTTCCACAGTGAGGATTGACACAAAATATTAAATAAGTTCCTCTGCCATTTCTTTTCTCACATTTCTCCTCTCCAGTGTCCTTTTCTAGGGGTCCAACATCCACTCTCGCCTCTCTTTCACTCTTTACGGTTTTGTGTCCTCGAGTATTATAGGCGAGCTTTCCCTCATATCTCATTTGCTCTCCTTCTGGCTTTGTAATTGCCTTCTATTGATGATCAAAATCTTCTCAATACTCCAACATCCTGCTAATTTTTGCTGTATTGTATGCCCTCTCTCTCTTTCACTTTTATGCTGTCTTTGACTTCCAGTGTCAAACACGGTTACCTCATCCTCCCTGTATGATACTTCTTCAGCTTTGGGATTTACCTATCCGAATTGCCCCCCAAAACTCCAGTCTTTGTTTTTATGCAATCATCACTGCTTGTGTCCCCTTCCAGTCTACTTTGGTCAGCTCCTCCCTCATGCCTCCATAACTAACTTTACTCCACTCTGATAGTGATACATCTGACGTGATCTCCCTCTCAAACTCTGGGGTGAATTCTATCATTTTATCATCACTGCTTCCTAAAGGTTCTTTTACCTTAATCTTCCAAATCATATCTGGTTCATGAGACAAATCCCACATGATTTTCCCAATCTACCTGCATGTTAAAATCCCCCATTCCCATCATCAGCTTGCCCCTTTTTCGATCTCCTGGTGTACTTTGTATCCCATTTCAATCCTGGCTACTATTTGGAGGCCTGTATATAATTACCATCAGGGTCTTTTTACTCTTGCAGTTTCTGAACTCTCCCTACAATGATTCAACATCTTCCAATCCGATGTCACCTCTCTGCAAGGATTTCATTTCATTTTTGTTTACAAACAGAGCCTCCGCAGCCCCTCGGCCTGCCTGCCTGACCTTTGAATACAAGGTGTACCCTTGAACGTTGAGCTTCAAGCCAGGATCTCCTTTCCGCCACAAATGAGAGTTGCCAACAACGTTGTACCTGCCCATCTCTATCTGTGCTACACCATCATCCACCTTGGTGCATTCCAATACAACACCTTCAGTCCTGTATTCTTCAGCCTGTTCGACACTGTCCACACGAACTTAAGCAAGGCCTTTGATGTCAATGATAGACCACACTTTGGATATTGTCTGCATTTCCGGTTCTTCGAATATGGGGAAACATAGAAAACCTACAGCACAATACAGGCCCTTCGGCCCACAATGCTGTGCTGAACACGTCCCTACCTGAGAACTACCTGGGCTTCACCCATAGCCCTCTATTTTTCTTTTTATTTGTAATGTATTTTTTATTGAAGTTCATCATCAAACATTTCTATAAGATGTATTTCAGATACTGTACATATATCATATATTCCTATATGCCACAAATCTCCACATAATATTTATCTGAGGTACACACTTATAGAGAAGAGAGGAAAGAAAAAACAAGCAGAAGGAAAAAATTATGTACAAGTAGGGAGTGATCTTTTTTACAACAGATTCATTGATTTGTGAGAATAAAATCAGGCCTATGAGGAGTTATGTAGTTAAACCATTTTCCCAGTATGAATCATATTGTTCCAACTTATGATTAACAGATGCTGTTATCCTCTCCATTTTGTAAATGTCCATTGTAATTTCCATCCATGTATTTAAGGTTGGGCTCTCCTGTGATAACCATTTCCTAGTAAGAGTCTTTTTACTGGCCACCAACAGTGTATTCATTAAATATTTATCTCTTTTCAACCATTCTTGAGGTATATATCCAAAATATATGGTCTTACTCGCTAAGTGTATTTCACATTTAAAGATGTCTTGTAGGGCGTTGTGTATCCCCCTCCAATAGTCTTTGATAACGGGGCATTCCCAGAAAATATGATAATAGTTTGCATTTCGATTTCAACAATTTCTCCAGCAAACAGGGAGGTTACTATCATAATGGGATTTCTGAGAGGGTGTAATAAATATCTTATCAAGTTTTTCCATCCAAACTCCCTCCATTTCTGTGAACTGGTACACTTCCATTGATATCTCCATATTGTTGTCCATTCTTCCTCAGATACAATTATCCCTCCTTTCTCCCATTTTGTTTTAATGTATGAAGTCGAATGTGTTTTAAGATTTGACAACCCCTTATACATGCTTGAAATGATTCTACTACCGTAAACTGAATTATATTCTTTTAGAAATAGCTCTATCAAACATGTACTTGCCTTGGTTACATTTTTAACCATCCTATTAACATATTGCCACATCTGTAAATACCGATAGAAGTCTTGTTTTTCTAGTAAGTGTTTCTCTTTGAGCATTCCGAAACTTTCCTTCTTTCTACCTCACTGAGGCCAAACAGCAACTCTCTGACACCTCCTCTTACTTACCCCTGGAGTAGCACCCCACCTAAAAACTTCAAACCATTGTCCCCCGTACCATCACACCCTTATCAACTCCGGAGACCTTCCATCTTCAACCAAAAAACTCCTAATTCCCACACCCCGCACTGCTCAGTTTTACCTCCTCCCCAAGATCCAAAAGCCCGACTGTCCCGAAAGACCCATAGATTCGGCCTGCTCCTGCCCCACCGAACTTGTATCTGCCTACCTGGACTCCACTTTGTCACCCATAGTTCAGTCCCTGCACACCTACATCCATGCCCTCCAGCTCTTCAATAACTTCCAGTTCCCGGGTCCCGACTGCTTCATTTTCACTATGGATGTCCAATCCTTATACACTTTCATTCCCCATCCAGAAGGCCTCAAAGCCCTCTGCTACTTTCTGGACAATAGACCTCACCAATTCCCCAACACCACCACTCTCCTCTGGTCGGCGGAACTGGTACTCACACTTAATAACTCCTCTTCTGGCTCTTCCCACTTTCTCCAGACCAAGGGTGTAGCTATGGGCATGGGCCCCAGCTATGCCTGCCTCTTCGTGGGTTATGTGGAACAGTCTATGCTCCAAATCTATACTGGTGCTGCTCCCCAACTTTTCCTCCGCTACTTTGACGACTACATTGGTGCTGCTTCCTGCACCCATGCTGAGCTCGTCAATTTCATCGACTTTGCCTCTAACTTTCACCCAGCCCTCAAATTCACTTGGTCCATCTCAGACACTTCTCTCCCCTTTCTCGATCTCTCGGTCTCAATCTCTGGAGACAGACTGTCCACTGACATCTTCTATAAACCCACTGACTCCCTTAACTACCTCGACTATACCTCTTCCCATCCTGCCACATGCAAAAGTGCCATTCCCTATTCCCAGTTCCTCCGTCTCTGCCGCAGCTGCTCCCAGGATGAGGCTTTCCATTCCAGGACATCTCAAATGTCCTCTTTCTTTAAGGATCGTGGTTTCCCTTCTGCCATCATCAATGATGCCCTCACCCGCAGCTCCTCCATTTCCTGCACTTCGGCCCTCACCCCATCCTCCCGTCACCACAACAGGGACCGTGTTCCCCTTGTCCTCACCTATCACCCCACCAGCCTCCGGATCCAGCATATTATCCTCCGCAACTTCCGCCACCTTCAACAGGACCCCACCACTAAGCACATCTTTCCCTCTCTACCCCTCTCTGCTTTCTGCAGGGATCGTTCCCTCCGTGACTGCCTGATCCACACATCCCTCCCCACAGATCTCCCACCTGGCACTTACCCATGCAAGCGTAAATGCTACACCTCTCCCCACACCTCCTCTCTTACCACCATTCAGGGCCCCAAACAGTCCTTCCAGGTGAGGCAACACTTCACCTGTGAGTCTGCTGGAGTCATCTATTGCATCTAATGCAGCCTCCTCTACATCAGCGAGACCCGACGCAGACTGGGGGATCGCTTCGTCGAGCACCTCCACTCTGTCCACGACAACAGACAGGATCTCCCGGTTGCCACCCATTTCAACTCTGCTTCACATTCCCATTCGGATATGTCCATACAAGGCCTCCTCTACTGCCATGATGAGGCCAAACTCAGGTTGGAGAAGCAACACCTCATCCACCGTCCGGATAAGCTCCAGCCCCTTGGCATGAACATTAAATTCTGCAACTTCTGGTAATTCCCTCCCTCTCCATTCCCCCTATCCCAGTTTCACTCTGCCTCCTCCTCCAGCTGCCTATCACCTCTCTCCTGGTTCCGCCTCCTCCTGCTACCCATAGTGCTTTCCCCTTACATTCCTTCTTCACCTTTCCTGCCCATCCCCTCCCTGCTTTACCTCCCCCACCCCTTGATCTTTCCTCTTACTGGTTTTTCACCTGGCGCATACCAGCCTTCTCCTCCCCACCATCCCCCCACCTTCTTTATCGGGCCCCTGCTCCTCCCTCTTCAGTCCTGACGAAGGGTCTCGGCCCAAAATGTTGACTGTTCGTTTCCACAGATGCTGCCCGACAACGGCGCCCTGTAGCATGTCACTAGTCACAGATCTCCAGACAGAGAGGCAACCATCTACTATCAGTCTCACCTTTCAATAACTTTCCCATTACTGATGTCAGGCCTATAATTTCCCAGCTTATTCTCAGAGCCTTTCTTAAACAACATCAGCACCATCCAATCAACATCCAATCCTCCAGCACCCCACCCTTGGTTAAGGAAGCTTTAAACATCTCTGCTAGGGCCACTAGAATTTCTACACTAGCCTCCCACAGGGTCCGAGGGGGCACCTTGTCACGTCCTGGGAATTTATCAAAATTCAAAGTTCAAAGTAAATTTATCACCAAATTGCATATCGTCACCAAATACAACCCTGAGAATCATTTTCTTGTGGGCATACTCAATAAATGCTTAATAGAATAATAACGATAATAGAATCAATGAAAGACCACACCGACTCGTGGGTTCAGAACCTTCCGAAACAACAACACTGAAGAAATTAGTTACTGATCCTTTCTACCTCTGACCTTCTGGTGAGGACTGGCCCATGAACCCTTGACTTCCATCTCCTGACGTCAATAATAGCTCCTTGGGCTTGCTAATCATTGAGCAAAAAAGTACAGTTGATGCTTTGGGCCAAAACCCTTCGTTGAGACCCAGAACATTCAGCTGCCAGTCCTGCTCCTCCTGCTAGCTCTCTCTGACGGCTACAATATCATAATCTCAGATGCTGACCCATGCCCTGAGTTCATCTGGCTTTCCTACAGTGGACCATGCATTGAAATAGACACAACTCAGAACATTCGTCCCTCCTGATTCCTGACTTTCTCCACAGCGACTCCACTCTTTGTGCTGCTGCTCTGTTTCTCATCCCCCGCCAACTCTAGTTTAAACGCTGCTCTCCCCTCTCATTCTTCTAAACTCCGGTGAGCCTAGATCCAGAGCTATCAAGCATTCCTCATATGTTAACTCTTTCATCCCCCGAGTCATTCTTGGAATCTATCTCTGGACTTTGCAGATCCTTCTTAGGATAAGGGGGCCAAAAGTGCTCACAACACTCCCAATGTGATCTGACCAACGTCTTAAAAAGTCTCAGTGTTATATTCTTGACGTTACATTCTCGTCCTCTCAAACTGAATACCAGCAATGTGCTTATTTTCCTTACGATCACCTAAACCAGCAAGTTAACCTATAGGGAATCCTGAACAAGGACTCCCAAGTGTCCTGTACCTCTGATGTCTAAATTCTCTCCGTTTATAAGAGTCTATTCCTTCTACCAAATGCATGACCATGCACTACCCTACACTGTTTCCCAACTTCTCCTCTACCTATTCTCCTAATCCAAGTTCTTTGCAGATTCCCTGTTACCTCAACACTATTAGCCCCTCCACCTACGTTTACATCACCTGCAAACTTGGCCATAAAGCCATCATTGACATATAAAATGAAAAGAAACGGTCCCAACACCGACCCCTGCAGAATACCACTCGTCACCGTCAGCCAATCAGAAAAGGCTCACTTTATTCCCATTCTTTGCCTCTGCCTTCAGCCGGTCCATGCTTGTGTCTCTCCTGTAACACACGGGCTCTTGCTTCGCACTTTGTAAAAGGCCTTCTGAGAAATCTAAGTAAACATCCACCGTCTTCCCTTCAGAGCCTTCCACTTCCCAGCACCTTCTCCTTCTTAATGGCCACCACACTCACTTGTGCTCTGACTCTCTGGTGTGTTCAACAGTGAAGACCTGTGCACAATACCCCTTCAGTGCATTTGCCCTTGATCTCTCTCCAGCACTGGACCTTTTCCAGTGGCTCAGCATCCACTCTTTTGCTCCTGATGTATCTGAAAGGAGCTTGTGGTATCACAGCAGCGTGGCAGTTGGTGCAAAACTATTGTTGCTGGTGGTATTGGAGTTCCAAGTTTCACTCGGATGTTTTCTGTAAGGAGTCTGTCCCACCTCCCCATGGGTTTTCACAGGGCTCCCCAGTTCCCAACCACAGTCCAAAAATGTCCTGGTTAGTGGATGATTGGTCACTGTAAATTGTCCTGCGATTGGGCTAGAGTTGAACCGGGAGTAGCTGGGAGCCTTATCTCAATAAGTAATTAATAAATATTCTCATTGGTTAGCTTACTTTCGTATTTCATTTCTTCTCCCCTTATGACCTTTCCAGTTGCCTTCTGTGAGTTTTTCAAAACTTCTCACCACTCTCACTCGCCACGAATGTTTTCAATAATGTTTGGAACTCTCTTTAGCTCTCACGTTGTTGTTTCACTTCCCTTGTCAGCCCTGGTTCCTCAGTCCTCCTTTAGAATGCTGTTTCTTCTTTCACCAGAGGACACAGGAGCACAATGAGGCCATTTGGCCCATCGAGTCTGCTCCACCATTCAATGATGGCCAACCCCTTCTCCAAGCTTCAGCCGACTCCCCAGCCATCTCTCTGTAACCTTTGATGCTTCGTCCAGTCATGAACCGATCAATCGCTGCCTTAAACGACCAACGACCCGGCCTCCACAGCTGACCGTGTAATAAATTCCACAAATTCCCCACCCTCTGACTAAGGAAATTTCTCCGCATCTCTGTTTTAAATGGACTCCCCTCTATCCTGAGGCTGTTCCCTCTTGTCCTAGACTCCCCCACCTTGGGAAACATCCTTTCCACATCCACTCTGTCTAGGCCTTTCAACATTCGAAAGGTTTCAATGAGATCCCCCCTCATCCTCCTGAATTCCAGCGAGTACAGACCCAGATCCATCAAACGTTCCTCATGTAACCCTTTCAATCCCAGAATCATCCTTGTGAAGCTCCTCTGAACCCTCGACAACACAACCACATCTTTACTTGTATGAGGAGCCCAAAACTGTCACGATACTCAAGGTGAGGCCTCACCAGTGACTTATGAAGCCTCAGCATCACATCCCTGCTCTTGTATTCTAGCCCTCTTGAAATGAATGCTAACACTGCATTTGCCCTCCTCACCACTGAATCTACTTGCAAGTTAACCTCTAGGATGTTCTGCACAAGGACCCCCAAATTCCTTTGCATCTCAGATTTTTGGATTTTCTCCTTGTTTAGAAAAATAGACTGCACACTTATTTCTACTACTGAAGGGAATGACGAAGCATTTTTGAACATTGTATTTCATTTGCCACTTTCTTGCCCGTTCTCCTAATCTGTCTATGTCATTCTTCAGTCTACCTGTTTTCCTCAACACTACCTGATCCTTCACCAATCTTTGTATCATCTGCAAACCTGGCAACAAACCCATCTATTCCATCATCTAAATCATTGGTATACAACATAAAAAGAAATGGTCCCAACACCGATCCCTATGGAACACTACTAGTCACTGGCAGCCAACGAGAAAAGTATCCTTTTATTCCCACTCGCTGCCTTCTACCAATCAGCCAGTGCTCTTCCCTCTCCTTTTTGCTGCCTTCCCCCTTTCTTAAAGAGCAGAGTAATATTTGCAATTTTCCTCTGACACCAGTCCAATGATTTTTGAAAAACCATTACTATTGCCTCCACAATCTCTACTGCTACCCCTTTCAGAACCCTAGGGTGAAGTTCATCTGGTCCAGGTGACTTTCAGTTTTTTGAGCACCTTCTCCCTTGTAATAGTAACTGCACTCACTTCTCTTCCCTCACACCCTTCAGCATCTGGCACAGTGCCAGTGTATTCCACAAATACAAAATACTCATTTAGTTGATGTGCCGTCTCCTTGATCCCCATTATTATTTCTCATTTCCCATATCCATTCTCAGCTCTCTTTTATTTTTTTTACAAAGTTGAAAAGCTTTTACTACCCACTTTGATATTGTTTGCTAACTTGCTTTCATCTTTTCTCTCCTAATGATTCTTTCAGTTGCTCCCTGCAGGGTCTTAAAAGCTTCCCAATCCTCTGCTTCCCCCTAACTTTTGCTTTGTTGGATGCCCTCTCCTTTGCTTTCACTTTAGCTTTGACATCCCTTGTCAGCAAGGTTGTACTATTTTGTCATTTGAGCATTTATTTGTTTTTGGAATATATCTACGCTTCACCTTCCTTATTTTTTTCCCAGAAACTCACACCATTGCTGCTCTGCTGTCATCCCTGCCAGCATCTCCTTCCAATTTACTTTGGCCGACTCCTCTCTCATCCCACTATAATTTCCCTTACTCCACTGAAATACTGCTGCATCAGACTTTACTTCCTCCCTATCATTTTTTATTAATTTTTTTATAAGTTTCTACAATGCAACAACAAAAAAACAAGGAAAAGAGGTTTATATATATAGAAAATTTAATCAGAACCTTTATCACCACAGAGCTGTATTTATAAAAAGGCATATTGCCTACTACCCGAGCTATTATATGTTAACACACCAAAACCATAAATCTTAACCAAAAGTAACTGGAAGTAAGGGATTTAAATGCAAAAGGAAAAAAGGAAGGATGCACCCTTAATCTAAATGGGAATTATGAAAATATTCAAGAGAAGGTCCCCACACATTTTGGAAGTTAATGTCTGAATTAAGAAGTGAATAATGAATCTTTTCAAGGTCTAAGCAGGACATAATGTCTCTGAGCCATTGAGCATGAGTGGGGGGGGGCAGCATCTCTCCACTGCACATCTGGCCAAAAGAGAGGCGAAAGACGACGTTTAGTTGGAGTCAGATGCATGTCAACTTCTCCCGAGTCTATGTGGTTGGTCTGTTGCTTTAATTTGATTGACCAGATCTAATCACTCTTTATGGGCCTTTCTTTTCAAATTCACAGTCTACAAAATTATTTGACCCCTTAGATATGTTTTCATAGCATCCCAAACTACCTGAATTGAGGTTTCAGATGATGTGTTAGTATTTTAAAAAAAGTTATCTGGTCCTCCATAAATTTTACAAAATCATTATCCAACTAGGTCAGGGGTCAGCAACGTTTACCACTGAAAGAGCCAATATGGACCCATTTCCCACAGAAAAGAAAACACTGGGAGCCACAAAACCCATTTGACATTTAAAATGAAATAACACTGCATGCAATGGTTTTTTTTGCCTTTATGCTATGTATAAACAAACTATAATGTGTTGCATTTATGAAATTGATTAACTCCTGCAGAGAAAACGAAATTACATTTCTGCATGCAACAAAAACATTTTGAACTCCGAAAAAAAGGCGTTGGGTTAAAGGTTACTCCATAGGTAGCCTACCTTGGATCGAAGAATTAAAAGAAAGCGCGCACTGGCGGGTGTCAGGCATTGGCAGTGGTGATGTATATTAATAGCGATAAAAAACACGTTGTAGCGGTGTGCTACACGCAGCGCTAAAATAAAGACACTGCAGTCAAAGGTAACTTTATTCAAACTAAACAGCCTTGCTTTAAAGCCTCCCTCAACCTGTCCCCGTGGGCGCGGATGCTCCAAAAGACACGTACTCACAAACCCCCGTAGGCTATCTCCCTTAGCCAGAATGGTGGCTAATTGTGAGCTGGTTCGGATGTGCCAGGAAATGGGGTCTCCACAACGTTTTTAGATTGTACAAGATCACCATAATCTTCGAATTACATTTCAAAAACTAACAAACTACGGGGAGCCGCAGCATAGAGATGAAAGAGTCGCATGCGGCTCCAGAGCCGCGGGTTGCTGACCCTTGAACTAGGTCATATTATAACGCCAATGTTTATTCATTTGGAGGAAACCAGGAAGAATTATAGACAGGGTAACTGGGGTGTGATCTGAAATCAATATACTCCGATAGTCACAAAGGCGAATGGATGGAATCAACTGATTATCAATTAAAAAATAATCAATTCTAGTAAAAGTATGATGGACATGTGGAAAGAAAAGAATAATCTCTCTCATTTGGATGGAGAAAATGCCATACATCGGAGATACCATAATTGGAAAGAAAAGACTGAATTGATAAAGCAGGTTTACTTGGTAATCTCGGAACAGAGGACGATCGAACCAAAACTGGATCTAATCAACAATTAAAATCACCACCCAATATGAGAGAATATGAACTCAGCTCAGGCAATAAAGAGAAGAAATGATTAAAAAACTCCACATCATCCAATTTGGGAGTGTATAAGTTAGCCAAGACTACCAGTCTGTTATATAATTTCCCCGAGACAATGATAAAACGACCATTTGTATCAGATACTTTGTTATGAAGCTCAAAGGGAATATTTTGATTTATAAGAATTGAGACCCCCTGGCTTTAGCCTGAAAAGTTGAATGAAAGTGCTGCCCCACCCATCTTGACATGAGACAAGAGTTATCAGAACTGGGAATGTGTGTTTCTTGCAAAAAAAAAAGCAATTGCTTCATTAAGCTGTTTAAGATGTGAAAACACCTTCCTTCTTTTAACAGGATGGTTCAATCCCTTAACGTTCCAGCTCACAAAATTCAATCGACTAACCATTGTCCTTCAAAAACAGATAGAGGACAGTAGGGATAAATGTTGTCAGAAATTCGAGTAACAGCTCTGCGGCACCTATCAAATTTCAGGTTGAGCTCAGTCATATTGTGATCACTGCCTCCTATGGGTTCTTTTACCTTAAGCTTCCTAATCACCTCTGGTTCATTACGTAACACCCAATCCAGAATAGCTGATCCCCTAGTAGGCTCAACGACAAACTGCTCTAAAAAAGCCATCTCATAGGCACTTAATCATTGAGATCCATTCCCAATCTGATTTTCCTAATCGACCTGCATGTTGAAATCTCCCATGACTATCACAACATTGCCTTTTTGACATCCCTTTTCTACTTCCTGTTGTAATCTGTGGACAAACGCATTGTGTTAGGGGTAACCCTACTTCGTAAAGGGGTCCAGAATAGACCCTATGAACTGTGCTGCTATTAAGAGAGGGAGACATCCAGAGCAATGAGAGAGAGAGTCAGAAACTGCTTGAAAGATGATGTTACGGTTTCTCTGCCAGTTGTTTACCTTTTCCCCAAGGTCACTTGCCTGCTTGCAAAATGCCTGCAGAAACAGTAGGGAGGAGCAGATTGATGGGCAGCTGGTGTCCAGCATCCACTGCTACACAGACAGACACACAGAGACACACCACGAGACACACACAGGGCGGACACTGAACGAGCTTTGTGCACCCACGTGAAGGTGGGTTTTTTGGAGGATCAATTTGGGGAAATCGATCAGTGGCGCACAGTGTGAAACGGTGAGACCGGCGGGGAATTATTTGTGTGTCCACCCTTGCCTGGGTGACAATCCCACCACTGAAGAACAGTCGTACGTGCTATGGTCATAGTCTGTGACTACAACAGGATTTTGGAAGACGACAGGAAGATCGATGGCATCAGCTCACCTCTCACCTCTCTCTCTCTCCAACGTTACCCAACTAACTGAATTGAACTGAACTCTCTTCATCATCGTAAGACTGTACCCATTTACCCCTAGGTTTGAAAGAGCCTTGTTTCGATCCTATTTCCACACACACATATATATAAATCATTGCTAACCTGTTCAATATATTTGCATTTATGTTACTGTATTGCTTAGTTACTAATACACACTATTAGTTACTAGTAATACCAGACTCCAAAGTGTTTTCCATTTCTGCTGGTTCTTTAACCCGGTTACGGGGTACGTGACAATTGATACTCACCCTGCTGGTTGCAATTGTGTCCCATCATCTGCCTGTTCTTTCTGACAGCCTGACTGCATGCTACGTCTGCTTTTTCACCATCTGTCCCGTCCTGAGTCCCTTCACTCCAGTTCCCAAGCCCCTGCCATATTAGTTTAAACCCTCCCCAACAGCTCTAACAAAGCTGCCCACAAGAATATTGGTTCCCCTCGGGTTCAGGTGCAACCTGTCACTTTTGAACAGGTCTCACTTTCCCAAGAAGAGAGCCCAGTGATCCTAGAGCCTGAAGCACTGCCCCCTGCACCAGCTTCTCAGCCAGATCATCCTGTTTCTACCCTCTGGCATGTAGCACAGGCAGCAATTCAGAAATTACTACCCAGGAGGTCCTGCTCCTCAGCTTTCTACCCAAATTCTCTCTTCAGGATCTCTTTGCTTTTCCTTCCTCTGTCATTGGTACCAATATGTACCAAGACATCTGGTTGCTCTCCCTCCCTCTCTAGAATGCTGTGGACGCATGAGATGTTCCTGACCCTGGTACCTGACAGGCAATATATCATTCGGGTGTCCCGTTCACATCCACAGACTCTCCTGTCTGTTCCCCGACCATCGAGTCCCCTATCCCTACCACTCCCCTCTTCTCCCTCTTCCCCTTCTGCACCCCGGACCCACGCTCAGTGCCAGTAACCTGGTCTCCATGCCCTTCCCCTGGGAGGTCATCGCCCACAACAGTATTCAAACCATATACTAATTATTGAGGGGAATGGCCTCTGCGCTAACTGCCTGCTTCCACTTCCATTTCTCCTGACAGTCACCTAGCTACTCACCTCCTGTAAATTCAAAGTGACTACGTCCCTGTGATCTCCTCACTCTTCCGTACAAGCCGAAGATCATCCAGATCCCTAACAGAGTCCGCAAGGAGCTGCAGCCGGCTGCACTTCACGCAGATGTCGTTCCCCGGGAGACTCTGGTCTCCCAGGACTCCACCATCCAGCATGAAGAACATACAGCAGCCATTTACTACACATCGGTACAAAAACTTACCCAGAGCCAACGCCTCTTTCGAGCCGAAGCCTCCTTTGAGCCAAAGCCTGACAATCCTACTCTCACCACCGGCCGAGTCCCAAAAAATTGCTGCCCCGTTTGTTCTTTCTATACCTTTAAACAAGCGTCGCCGACCTGCGAGAAATCTCGTTGCTATGGCCTGCTCCTACTGCTGACTGGGCCATCAGATTGAAATTACCCTGTACCTTCCGAGTGACTGCCAGGAACTCCAGCCATTACTGCTCGACCATCATTCCCCTTGTGTCCCCTTCCAATCAACCTTGGCCTTTAGTAATCACCTTTACTCCTCTGTATTACTGATACATCTAACGCAATCTTCTCTCACTCAAACTGCAGAGTCAATTCTATTATTATGCTCATTACTTCCCAAGGGTTCCTTTATCTTAAGGTCCCTCATCCAATCTGTTTCACTGCACAACACCAAATCCAGATTTGCCTTTTCCCTAGTGGACTTGTCTGTAAGCTTCTGTAAAGTGCCAGTTTGTCAGTACTCTACAAATCCCTTATTTGGGGATCCAACGCCAATCTGATTTTCTCAGTCTGCCTGCGTATTGACCTCTGTAATATTGGCTATCTGACACACCTTTTCTCAATTACAGCTCAGGGTGTTGGGGCTCAGAGATCAATTCCATTCCGTCCGGAAGGAGCTTGTCTCCTTTACTGCGTGGGTTTCCTCCCAGGGCTTCGCTTTCCTCCCAGAGTCCAAAGATGCCCTGTTTCTTAGGTCATTATAAATTTTCCTGTGATTAGACTAGGGTTAAAGAGATGGGTTATTTGGAGGTGTGGGTTGTTGGGTCACAAGAGCCTATTCTACACTGCATCTCCAAATGCTCTTTGGACACCTGTATATAACTCCCATCAGGGTCTTTTTAACCCTTGACTCTACCCACAAGGATTCAACATCTTCTGATCCTCTGTCACATATTGCTAAGGATTTAATTTCTTTTATTTAACCCTAAAGAGCCACCCGCCTCCTCTGCCCACCTGTTTGTCTTTTCTGTAGGATGTGCATCCCTCAGTATTTAGCTTTCTGCTTTCAACCGTGACTGTGACGTGCACAACCCTGTACCTGCCAGTTTTTAACTGTGCTCTGTTCGAACTTTTAACGTTTTTCATATACTGCATGCATTCAAATATAACAACTTCAGTCCTGCACTCAGCACCCTCTTCTTGTTCATGTGGCCTAAAGTTTAGTTCTCATTCCTTTCTTAACTTGTCTTCTTTTTTCCCCAGGGGCCTTCAATAAACTCTGCTGTGCTCACTAGTGGGGTCAGCAGGTTGGAAAAGTATGTGGAACCCAACTCCCTGCTTTTTATTTTAAAGCCTTATCCACAGTGATTCACGTGACCCTGGTCCCAGCATGGTTCAGGTGGAGTCAGTCCCATCGGGACAGCCCTGATGTCCCACAAGTTCAAACCAGTTCTGCCATACCAGTCTTTGAGACACGTGTTTACTTCTTTAATCTTCTGCCAATTTGCACGCCCAGAGATGATTGTCCTTTCCGCTAACTGCATCAACTCCAGTGCTCTTTGTACATTCTCCCCACTACTGTGTGGGTCTGTTCCAGTGTTCCTCGTTCCTCCCACAGTCCGAAGTCCCAAATTACAACTTCCTCCTTCCTCCTCTCGAACGGTGATGCACCATCAATAACTCACACTGAGACGTAAGGCGAGATATCGGCTTTTATTGACTGGAAGAAGGAACCAGGAGTGAGTGTCTATCATACAATGTCCTGGAGACTGAGGCCGAGCGTCAGGCCTCAGACCTCCTTTATACAGGGGCCTGTGGGAGGAGCCACAGGAGCAGTCAGCAGGGGGCGTGTCCACAGGGGCCTGTGGGAGGAGCCACAGGAGCATTCAGCAGGGGGCGTGTCCACAGGGGCCTGTGGGAGGAGCCACAGGAGCAGTCAGCAGGGGGCGTGTCCACAGGGGCCTGTGGGAGGAGCCACAGGAGCAGTCAGCAGGGGGCGTGTCCACAGGGGCCTGTGGGAGGAGCCACAGGAGCAGTCAGCAGGGGGCGTGTCCACAGGGGCCTGTGGGAGGAGCCACAGGAACAGTCAGCAGGGGGCGTGTCCACAGGGGCCTGTGGGAGGAGCCACAGGAGCATTCAGCAGGGGGCGTGTCCACAGGGGCCTGTGGGAGGAGCCACAGGAGCAGTCAGCAGGGGCGTGTCCACAGGGGCCTGTGGGAGGAGCCACAGGAGCAGTCAGCAGGGGGCGTGTCCACAGGGGCCTGTGGGAGGAGCCACAGGAGCATTCAGCAGGGGGCGTGTCCACAGGGGCCTGTGGGAGGAGCCACAGGAGCAGTCAGCAGGGGGCGTGTCCACAGGGGCCTGTGGGAGGAGCCACAGGAGCAGTCAGCAGGGACGTGTCCCCGACAGGCACATTGTTCACCACAAATGGCTCGCTGAACCAGGTGCCACAGTTCATCCTTGCTGCAGCCCCCACTTTCATCCACACAGGAGGCAATGATCTCAGACCTCTTGGGGCAGCTGAAGGGATGAGGTTCCTCCAGCAATACCCCCCGGATCCCCCTGCCTCACTCTCTTGTCCGCAGCCACAGAGCAAACTTGAAACGTACCATCAAAGTACCTCTCCCGTCTCAGGTCCGGGTTTTTCGGAGCTGGACTACGAAGTCACCGAGCAGGAGCCGTGAAGAGAGCTACCTCTTCAATCAGGTCCGCCGCGCTTGCTGTGGGTGGGTCAGTGTTTGGAGTGGCCTTGGCTGGGGTGTGGTAAAGTATCGGGCAAGTTCCTCTTTTTCTTCTTATTTCTTCATTCCTCGTCTGCTAGAACATAGTGTCGTAGTGAGATTAGCTTGGGGGACAGTGAGGGAGAATTTGCATTCTGCGAGGCCTCCAGTCTGCTGGATAAACACAAGAGCACCGAGGTACAGTGTTAACAACTGGAGCTGCAGCTCAGTGCTGTTTGGTTTATGTGGGACAACAAGGTGATAGAAAAGAGCTGGAGGGAGATAGTCATCCAAAGGCTGCAGGAGACGAGTAACTGGGTGACTGTCAGGAGAAGGAATGGGTATCTAGGGGAGAGTACCCCTGTGGCTGCTCCCTCCATTACAAATATACCACTTTTAGATTCGGTTGAGGGGGACATAGAAACATAGAAAATAGGTGCAGGAGTAGGCCATTCGGCCCTTCGAGCCTGCACTGCCATTCGGTGTGATCATGGCTGATCATCCAACTCAGAACCCTGTACCTGCTTTCTCTCCGTACCCCCTGATCCCTACCTGTAGGTACCTGTACCTACCTGGTAGGGACAACCTACCAGGGGGAGCTGCAGTGACCAGGTATCTGGCACTGTCCGGTGCTGCGGCTCGGAAGGGAGGTGAAGAGGACGGTGGTGGTGATCAGGCGGACAGAGATTCTATGGGCATGAGAGAAACATCTGGATGGGATGTGGCCTCCCAGGTGCCATGGCAAGGGATGTCTTCGACTAGGTTCTTGACGTTCTGGAAGGAGATGGTGAGCAGCCAGAAGTGTTGGTACATATTGGCACCAATGACAGGGGTAGAAAAGGTGAGGGAGTCCTGAGGAGAGATGTTAGGGAGCCAGACAGAAAGCTGAATGACCTCCAGGTTAGTAGTCACTAGACTGCTGCTTGTGTCACACACCAGTGAGGCGAAGACTAGGATGAATTGGTAAACAAGTGCATGGTGCGGAACTGCTGTAGGGGAAGACGCAACCTGCACAAAAGGGACAGGTTACATCCAAAGTCGAGGGGAAGCAATATCCTTGCAGGCAGGTTTGCTAGAGCTGTTCGAGAGGGTTTAAACTAATACGGCAGGAGGGTGGGAACCGGAATGACAGTGCTGAGGATGAGGTAGTTTCTTCACAAACGGAGGCAGCGTGAGGTGAGACTGCTAGCAAAGAGAGGCTGAACAGGGGGCAAAATTGGGGTCAACAGGATAAGTTGCAATGTAAAAGGCAGAAAAGAATATCGGAAAGGGTGAATACAGGAATGAATGTGTTATATTTGAACACACACAGAGCAGTCGCTCTACAGACAATGGGTCGCTCTACAAATTACAACGGGAGATAGAAAATACAACAACGTGGAACGCTACACTAAACTAACAGAACCCGTACACTGGGAAACACGGAAAGAAATTAGGAACACTTTGGAAAAACTGGGAAGGACTAGATACCTCAAGAAGAAGGAAGTGGGGAATCTGACAGGAATACAGCCACGAGCAAGGAACTTTTATATTCTCCGCAAAATACACAAGAACCCAGACTCATGGACTGTTCCGGGGGAAATCCCTCCCGGCAGGCCCATCGCGTCAGACGGCAGCAGTGAGTCATACAGGATAGCAGAGGACATTGATGCCTTCCTTAACCCACGATCGTGGAAACCCTCCAGCTACATCAGGGACACATATCACTTCGTCCGGATAGCGAATTCCACGCCAATGCCCTCTGAGGCCATACTCTTCACCAGGGAGATTGGAAGTCTGTACACCAATATCGAAACGGACAGGGGTACAGAGGCGGTGAGGGATATCCTACGGAGGAACCCTCATCGAGGGAGACCAGACAAGGCCTTGATAAAACTCCTTCACCTCAGCCTGACTAAAAATGACTTTGAATTCGATGATGAAGTCTAGTTACAAGTCAAGGGCACAGCGATGGGAAAGAAGTTTGCTCCAGCCTATGCCAATATATACATGGCAAAGTGGGAGGAAACAGTCTATCCAAAGTGTCCTAAAAAACCCATGTGTCTCTGTAGATACCTGGGCAACATCTGGGGAGTGTGGACACACTCGGAGGAGGAATTAGAGGAATTCATTCAAATCCTAAACACTCATCATCCATCCACTAAGGTCGAGGCCACAACAACCACGGAGAAAATTGACTTCCTGGACACTACGGTATTTAAACTAGTACCAGAATACGGTCACCAGAAACTGGCCACCAAAGTATTCTTTAAAAGCTCGGACACACACACCCTCCTACACACAAGGAGCCAGCATCCCAAACACACCTTCAGAGGCATTGTCAAGGGGCAGCTGACCCGGTTTCACCGCATTTGCACCAGGGCGGAGGACTTCCACCAGGCCACAACCATCCTCTTCTCTGCACTGACACAGGGGCTACAGCAGACAGAGACTCAGACACATCAAATCTGACTTTTAAAAAAGTACCACAAATCCCCGACCACAGAACAACACAATACGGAAACTACCCCTGATAACAGGATGCAGTGGGACGGCAGTGAATATCCACAGGGCGGTCAAAATACACTTTGAAGAACTAAAAGTGGAAGGGGGGCCACTGACGCTGTAGTTTCAGCCTTCAAAAGGGGTAAAAACCTGGGAGACATACCAGTCAGTACCAAATTACGGGCAGCACCAAACTTTGAGGTGGGAAACTGCAGGATTTGCAAATACCTACGAATCTCAAAAAGCATACACAACAGAGCTGCTGGAGAGTAGGCCAAGATAGAGCAGAGGATAACTTATGAACAAAATAATTTAGTTATGTAATCCAGTTTAAAGTATGCCGTATTATATACAGAGGGAAGACAAGCAACACCTTAAGAACCAGTAATATCACAAGAGGAAACCAGAACAGACCAGTTAGTAGGCACTTCCTGCAGCATGGAATCTACTCCTTGGAAATCCTTGGCCTGGAAACTAACATAAACTGGTCAATCGTATGTTTTTTTATGTTTAAACCTCCAAAGAAAAAGAGCAGAGAGGAGATAAATTGAAACACTACAGATGTATTCCACAAATTCCTAAAAAACTAGGCCAGAAAGTAAAATATACTCACTAAAGGGCCACTACTGGACTCAATAGTTAAACCTAAAAATTGGGTTTGGATTGAGAAGACCCGAGCGGGGAGGAAGAGGAGGATCCCATACAGTCACCCACCCAGAAACAAAATTAAGACAGGTGACCATTAAATTGGAAAGGTACATCTTACTTTGAGAGCCTAACAACTAGGCCTCAGAACAGAACCTAATTCCCTAAATAATATCACCTAAACAGAATAGAGAGGGATAAGGATAGAAATTATAACTCTACAGTGGATAACCACCAGGAAGAATATCCTAACTATCGGTTTGATCCAGAGGAAATAACCACTGGGAAAAATACTTATAACTATCAGCTCGATCCGCAGGAAAAACAATGACATACCCAGAAATAGCACTCACCCAACCCTCAACACAGAATTCCACACACCGCAACGCCCCCCGTAGGAAGGAATGCATCTCCATCACACAGCCCTACCCTGAAATCTAACCTTCACACCCCCATAAACCCAAGCCCTCTCTCCACCAGGGTGCCAAGTTCACCCCAATTCACCATCAATTCAGGTCCTCTTTCAACCCCTCCCACCACCGCAAGGTTCCATGGCCCCACCTCCCAGCCCTGCACCTAAATTAACACCTCCAACCCTCCTGAACCCCCCCTCCATAAACCTGGGCCCTCTGCCCTCCAGGGAGCCAAGTTTACCCCACATTGTCAGTTGAACATTACCTCTGCCACCCCACAGGCACTCCTGACCCTTTGCCCTACTCCTAACTTCTAATGGACCGCGCGCTCCAACTAAACTGGACAGCACCCCCAAATAAGCTAAGCAACACCCCACAAAGGGACCTACATAACACCAGCCCCCACCATCCCAGCCTTCACAACCTAACATCTGCAACCTTCCTACACGTCCCCATAAACCCAAGCGTTAACCCACCATCACCAGAAGCACTGCCAGTTCCCACCCCACTTTCCTTTGCCATGAAACCTCACCCCCCCACCACACACCCCCAAACAGCTACTGTGGAAGCCCCAAATCACAGCACTCATTCCATATAGCCCCCAGCAAACACTATCCATAAGCAATAACTCCACCATTGTTAACTAAACTCCAGAACAGAGCTCACCGAGGATGAAGATCCCAGTAAAAGCAAATCGGGGACCTGGATGATGACAAAGTGGCAGTGTGAAGTGATACTGCATCTCCCGTCAAGATCAACAAACACTAGAGGTCTATTTTGCCCACCGCTCGAGTAATCCCACCTAACCCTAATAAGTGGACGCTTGGGCTAAAGAAACACAGTAAATTTTAATTGAACGTTAATTGGAATTGGAACTAAAATTTATTGAATCACTTTTGACTGGCCGTTTACAAGAAGCAGTCGCCAAAGTCATAATCTGAAACAAACAAAATTTAAAGGAAAAATTTCAAATCAGATTGGAGGTCGTCGTAAAGCATATTTTTGAACTGTGACAGAACGACAGGTCGTTGCAGTCTGGGCCCACGTGGGACCCCACACGTCTAATACAGCCACCAGGAGCCCACTGACCATAGAAACCACATCCCAAGAGACAGAGGGAAAAGGTCTTCACCCTCCAGGGTCGGGTTCTGGCTCAGCTGTGACCGGGCCCGTATCACACCCGAGGAAGAAGGCCAGCACAGAGCAAAATGAGCCTGTGTCCAGTGATTTTACTGCCGGACATTTTGCGACCCACTGACCCGGGGTCAAACACGTGCAGTGAAAGTCCGGTACAATCCAACAGTGTGCAACGGACTGCGTTAACCCCTCACGGTGCCGATACGGCCGTTCTTCCCCGGAGTCGACGTTCCGGTACCATCCAACAGAGGGCGCCGGACTGCGTTAACCCCTCACGGTGCCGAAGCGGCCGTCCTTCCCCGGAGTCAAAGTTCCGGTACCATCCAACAGAGGGCGCCGGACTGCGTTAACCCTTCACGGTGCCGATGCGGCCGTCCTTCCCCAGAGTGGACGTTCCGGTACCATCCAACAGAGGGCGCCGGACTGTGTTAACCCCTCACGGTGCCGATGCGGCCGTCCTTCCCCAGAGTGGACGTCCAGGTACCATCCAACAGAGGGCGCCGGACTGTGTTAACCCCTCACGGTGCCGATGCGGCCGTCCTTCCCCAGAGTGGACGTTCCGGTACCATCCAACAGAGGGCGCCGGACTGTGTTAACCCCTCACGGTGCCGATGCGGCCGTTCTTCCCCAGAGTCGACGTTCCGGTACCATCCAACAGAGGGCACCGGACTGTGTTAACCCCTCACGGTGCCGATGCGGCCGTTCTTCCCCAGAGTGGACGTTCCGGTACCATCCAACAGAGGGCGCCGGACTGTGTTAACCCCTCACGGTGCCGATGCGGCCGTCCTTCCCCGGAGTCGACGTTCCGGTACCATCCAACAGAGGGCGCCGGACTGCGTTAACCCCTCACTGTGCCGATGCGGCCGTCCTTCCCCGGAGTGGACGTTCCGGTACCATCCAACAGAGGGCGCCGGACTGCGTTAACCCTTCACGGTGCCGATGCGGCCGTCCTTCCCCGGAGTGGACGTTCCGGTACCATCCAACAGAGGGCGCCGGACTGCGTTAACCCTTCACAGTGCCGATGCGGCCGTCCTTCCCCGGAGTCGACGTTCCGGTACCATCCAACAGAGGGCGCCGGACTGCGTTAACCCCTCACTGTGCCGATGCGGCCGTCCTTCCCCGGAGTGGACGTTCCGGTACCATCCAACAGAGGGCGCCGGACTGCGTTAACCCTTCACGGTGCCGATGCGGCCGTCCTTCCCCGGAGTGGACGTTCCGGTACCATCCAACAGAGGGCGCCGGACTGCGTTAACCCCTCACGGTGCCGATGCGGCCGTCCTTCCCCGGAGTCGACGTTCCGGTACCATCCAACAGAGGGCGCCGGACTGCGTTAACCCCTCACGGTGCCGATGCGGCCGTCCTTCCCCGGAGTCGACGTTCCGGTACCATCCAACAGAGGGCGCCGGACTGCGTTAACCCCTCACGGTGCCGATGCGGCCGTCCTTCCCCGGAGTCGACGTTCCGGTACCATCCAACAGAGGGCGCCGGACTGCGTTAACCCCTCACGGTGCCGATGCGGCCGTCCTTCCCCGGAGTCGACGTTCCGGTACCATCCAACAGAGGGCGCCGGACTGCGTTAACCCCTCACGGTGCCGATGCGGCCGTCCTTCCCCGGAGTGGACGTTCCGGTACCATCCAACAGAGGGCGCCGGACTGCGTTAACCCTTCACGGTGCCGATGCGGCCGTCCTTCCCCGGAGTCGACGTTCCGGTACCATCCAACAGAGGGCGCCGGAGTGCGTTAACCCCTCACGGTGCCGATGCGGCCGTCCTTCCCCGGAGTGGACGTTCCGGTACCATCCAACAGAGGGCGCCGGACTGCGTTAACCCCTCACGGTGCCGAAGCGGCCGTCCTTCCCCGGAGTCGACGTTCCGGTACCATCCAACAGTGTGCGCTGGACTGCGTTAACCCCTCACGGTGCTGATGCGGCCGTCCTTCCCCGGAGTCGACGTTCCGGTACCATCCAACAGAGGGCGCCGGACTGCGTTAACCCCTCACGGTGCCGATGCGGCCGTCCTTCCCCGGAGTCGACGTTCCGGTACCATCCAACAGAGGGCGCCGGACTGCGTTAACCCCTCACGGTGCCGATGCGGCCGTCCTTCCCCGGAGTCGACGTTCCGGTACCATCCAACAGAGGGCGCCGGACTGTGTTAACCCCTCACGGTGCCGATGCGGCCGTCCTTCCCCGGAGTGGACGTTCCGGTACCATCCAACAGAGGGCGCCGGACTGCGTTAACCCTTTACGGTGCCGATGCGGCCGACCTTCCCCGGAGTGGACGTTCCGGTACCATCCAACAGAGGGCGCCGGACTGTACCTACCCTCGGGCTATGCAGTGGTTTAATTATTGGGCTTCGGGGTTTTGGGATTTTGATCCACCTGCCATGGATGGACAGCGAGCTCGGGAGCGACCTGTCACTGGATCACCCGGCGCTGAAACAGACAAGTGTTTTATATGCATAGAAAGGTAAAATATATACTATATACTAAGACAAACGTTTGACTAACTGACACTAAATAATACTGAATGTACCTGTTCCGACTTACACAGTAAGAGAACTTCTGATTTTTTTCGATCCCGATCCACGATAACCCACGCACATCCTCCCATATATTTTAAATCATCTCCACATTACTTATAATACAGTGTAAATGGTATGTAAGATCGTGGTTATACTGCATTGTTTAGGGAATAATGGCAAGAAAAAAAAGTCTGTACTTGCTCGAACAACAAGTGCTGGAAGAGCAGTTCCGGGTTTTCGCGATTCGCGGTTGGTTGAATTCACGCATGGGGAAACCGCGGATAAGGAGGGCCGACTGTGTACAGAAGTGTGGGAATAAGAATCAAAACCAAGCTCTTTCAAAGTCTAGGGGTAAATGAATAGTCTTAAGATGATGGGGAGTTCAGCTCAGTTTAGGTCGAGGTAGTTGTTGGTGTACCGTTGGAGAGAGAGAGAGAACGAGAGGTGATGCAGTTGCTGTTGAACCTTCCGTTGTCCTCCTGTCCTGTTCTGGTCACCGGCTGTGACCCCATACAACCGTTCTTCAGTGGTGAGCCTGTCACCCAGGCAAGGGTGGACACACACACAAGCCCCCACCGGTCTGCCTTCACACACTGTGAGACACTGATCGATTTCCCAAATCGATCCTCCAAACCCCCACCTTCCCATGGGTGCACAATGCTCTCTCAGTGTCCCGTGGTGTGTGCTTGTGTCTTCGCAGACCTGCTTTTTATCTCCCATGGGCCGTCCATCACCTGCGCCCGCCTGGCTGCCTCAGCAAGAATCCTAATGAGCAGGCAAAGAAAGTGTCCTTGGAGCAAAGGTAAACAAACAGCCAAAGCCGTAATATTAAATCATCTCCATCTCTCTCTCTCTCTCTCTCTCTCTCTCTCTCATCTGCACAGGGTGCCTCCCCCTTCTCTCTCTCTCTCTCTCATTAGCAGCATAGTTCACAGGGGAGTCAACTCTGGACCGTATCTCAGCTTGGTTTGCTCCTCACATACCCTACGGAGGAACCCTCATCGAGGGAGACCAGACAAGGCCTTGATAAAACTCCTTCACCTCAGCCTGACTAAAAATGACTTTTATTCAATGATGAAGTCTAGTTACAAGTCAAGGGCACAGCGATGGGAAAGAAGTTTGCTCCAGCCTATGCCAATATATACATGGCAAAGTGGGAGGAAACAGTTTATGTAAAGTGCCCCAAAAAACCCATGTGTCTCTGTAGATACCTGGGCAACATCTGGGGAGTGTGGACACACTCGGAGGGGGAATTAGAGGAATTCATTCAAATCCTAAACACTCATCATCCATCCACTAAGGTCGAGGCCACAACAACCACGGAGAAAATTGACTTCCTGGACACTACGGTATTTAAACTAGTACCGGAATACGGTCACCAGAAACTGGCCACCAAAGTATTCTTTAAAAGCTCGGACACACACACCCTCCTACACACAAGGAGCCAGCATCCCAAACACACCTTCAGAGGCATTGTCAAGGGGCAGCTGACCCGGTTTCACCGCATTTGCACCAGGGCGGAGGACTTCCAGCAGGCCACAACCATCCTCTTCTCTGCACTGACACAGGGGCTACAGCAGACAGAGACTCAGACACATCAAATCTGACTTTTAAAAAAGTACCACAAATCCCCGACCACAGAACAACACAACACGGAAACTACCCTCGATAACAGGATACCGGGGGACGGCAGTGAATATCCACAGGGCAGTCAAAATACACTTTGAAGAACTAAAAGTGGAAGGGGGGCCACTGACACTATAGTTTCAGCCTTCAAAAGGGGTAAAAACCTGGGAGACACACTAGTCAGTACAAAATTACGGGCAGCACCAAACTTTGAGGTGGGAAAATGCAGGATTTGCAAATACCTTCGAATCTCAAAAAGCATACATTGGGAAGTGGGCCAAGGTAGAGCAGAGGATAATTTGTATATGCAATCCAGTGTGAACAATGCCATATTGTACACATGGGGAGACAGGGAACACCTAAAGGACCAGAATCACAGGGCACCTCAATAATATCGCAAGAGCAAACCAGAACAGACCAGTTAGTAGGCACTTCCTGCAGCATGGAATCTACTCCTTGGAAATCCTGGGCCTGGAAACTAACATAAACTGGTCAAACCTTCAAAGAAAAGGAGCAGAGAGAAGGTGGTTTGAAAGACTACAGACATATTCCCCAAATGGCCTAAACAAAGCCTGCAAAGCTAGGCCAGAGAAGAATACTCACTAAAGGACCAACACTGGACCCAATAATGAATCCTAATGATTGGGATTAGATTGGGAAAAGCCAAGCAGGACCCTGTGCCATCTGGTCAGTCACCCACCCAGAATCAGGTGACCATTAAATAGGAAAAGTATGTCTTTGGAAAACTAACCTCAGAACATAACCTAATTCCCCCAATGGTAATACCAAAATGGAAAAATGAGGTGTGAGGATAGAAATTATAACTCTGCAATGGATAACCACCAGGAAGAATAGACTCCAACAGTCCGTTTGATCCAGGTGAAACACACTAACATACCCAGATCGCTGGAAATCCCGCAAAGTAGGGAAACTGGATTGGGCTTAAACCCGAGTACAACATCACCCCCATGCTCCTCTCCCTACCCCTAAACCTTACAACTTCACTCCTCCTCCACACACCCCCATAAACCCGAGCCCTCTCCCCACCAGGGAGCCAAGTTCACCCCATATCTACAGTTTAATGCTACCCCCAGTCCTATCCTTCACCCTAATCCTAACATCCAAAGGACCACACACCTCAACTAAACCGGACAACACCCCCAAATAACCCTGGCCACACCCCCACAAGGCAGCTTACGAAACACCAGGCCCCACCATCCCCAGCCCTCAGCCCTACCCCTAAAGTTTACATCTCCAACCCTCCTACACACTCCCGTAAACCCAAGCCCTTTCCCCACCAACGGGCATATTCACCCAACATCACCGACTGGTTGGTTTCTCTTTCAACCTTCCCTCCCCTTCCTGCACTGTCAGTTCCCACCCCACCTTCCTTCGCCGTGAAACCAGCACCATTGCCCAACTCTACCCCCAGTCCTGGCCTTCCCCACCCCCCCACACTCTCCAAAAGGTTACTGCACAACCTCCAAATTGCAACACCCATTCCCTATATTAACTTACCCCCCCCCCCCCCACAACACTAACCATAAGCAATAACCTCACTATCGTAACTTAAGCACCAGAATGGAAGTTCACGGAGGAAGATCCCAATTAAGGCAAGTGGGGGACCTGGACAATGACAACGTGGGCCAAAAACAAAGTGGCAGAGTGAAGTGCTGCTGCATCTCCAGTACGAGATCCACAGACACCAGGAAGATACTTTACCCACTGTCCGTGTAGTCGCATCCTAACCCTAACCTGATGCAGGCCAGATCAAAGTGACACTGAATCGAGAGTGACGAGCTGAAGAAGCACAAGAGGGATGATTCTCCCACTGCCCACATACACGTTCTTCATTCTCCCAGTCCACGAAATGCCAAGGAAAAAGCAGAGACACCAGCAAGGCGAGGGAGAACCAGAAAGTTAAGCCAAGCTGGGTGCACAGGAAACAAGTCACCACTAAACTCTGTGACAGGGCGGAGCGCCAACGAATCTCCAGCGAACGCTGTTAATTTAACCCATGCAATCCCAGGTGCAAAATAAAGACCAGTGTAAATTTAAAGTAGGGAAGTTTAACTTTATTTTCAGACAAAGCCAGATAACTAGGCCTCAGAATATTCTACTCCTCAAATAGTCAAAATAAAGCCGAGTAACGAGGTCTAAACACGCAGAATCACATGCCTCTCATTATCTTGGTCCATGGGATGAACACAAGCCGGCCTGATCAAACCTGACTGGGTCGCCAGTGCCAGGGTGTCTAATGATGAAAGACCCAAAAAACAAGGTTGCATTACTGATGACGTTTAATGAAAGGCATCGAGCAGATTAAAGTGGCTCGACAACCACACCACACTAAACTCCACAACCTTATCACTCCCAGCTCCATGTATACATACATCAGCCCTACCCTCAAACCTCATCCTCAGGTCCAAAGGAGAACACAGCCCCACAAACCCTAGGCGCACCCTGATTAACCCTGGCCATACACCCAGTAACTTTTGTAAGGAGGAGGAGGAACATCCAGTGAAGGCAAGTGTTGATCCTGGTTAATGAAGGATCAAAGTGGCAGGGTGACATGACACTGGATCTGACGTGATGAGATCCAGAAGCACACGAGGGATCAGTATTGATGGTAAGGCTCTTGGCAGTTTGGAGGATCAGAGAGATCTTGGGGTCCGAGTCCGTAGGACACACAAAACTGTTTTGTAGGTTGACAGTGTTGTTAAGAAGACATGGTGTGTTGGCATTCATCAGCCATGGGATTGAGTTCAAGAGCCGTGAAGTGATCTTACAGCTATACAAGACCTTGGTCAGACCCAACTTGGAGTACTGTGCTCAGTCCTGGTCACCTCACTACAGGAAGGATGTGGATACTATAGAGAGAGTGTAATGTTACAGCTATACAAGACCCTGGTCAGACCCCACTTGGAGTACTGTGCTCAGTCCTGGTCACCTCACTACAGGAAGGATGTGGATATAGAGAGGGTGCAGAGGAGATTTACAAGGACGTTGCCTGGATTGAAGAGTGTGCCTTATGAGAATAGTTTGAGTGAACTTGGCCTCTTGTCCTTGGAGTATTGGAGAATGAGAAGTGACCTGATAGAGGCGTATAAGATGATGAGAGGAATTGATTGTGTGGATAGTCAGAGGCGTTTTCCCAGGGCTGAAATGGCTAAGAGAGTGTATAGTTTTGTAGTGTAGCCCTCCATTAGTCTTGATAGACCATGGATTTGCGCCTTGGAAAGTTTCCAGGGCCCAAGCCTGGGCAAGAATTTTTTATGGAAGTCAGGCAGTTGACCATGCTGCAAGTCTCCGCTCTCCACGTCACCGATGTTGTCCAAGGGAAGGGCGTTAGTCATAGTTTTAAGGTGCTTGGAAATAGCTATAGAGGGGATGTCATAGGTAAGTTTTTCCACACAGAGAGTGGTGATGTGTGGAATGGACTGCCGGCAATGGGGTGGAGGTGGATACAGTAGGGTCTTTTTAGAGACTCTTGGATAGGTACATGGAGCTGAGAAATAGAGGGCGATGTGGCAGGATAATTCTGGGCAGTTTCTAGAGTAGGTTACATGGCCGACTCTACATTGTGGGCCGAAGGGCCTGTAATGTGCTGTAGATTTCCATGTCCTATAATTAAGCGCAGTATGCCCAACATAAGTCGAGTCAACATAGTTCCTTCCCTACTTGTCTTCCCCTTCTGTAATCATTTGCTCCAAACCTAATCAGTTTAAACTTTCCAGCGCTTTCCCCCAATGGCCTCTGAAGGAAGGCCAACACTGGTCCGCCATGTCGCCACTGACCACGTGACGACGGGAGCCGGCAGCCTCCGACCACGTGACGACGGGGGCCGGCAGCCTCCGACCACGTGACGACGGGGGCCGGCAGCCTCCGACCACGTGACGACGGGGGCCGGCAGCCTCCGACCACGTGACGCCGGGGGCCGGCAGCCTCCGACCACGTGACGACGGGGGCCGGCAGCCGCCGACCACGTGACGACGGGGGCCGGCAGCGGCGGCACGGCGCAGCCGTAGTGGGGGAGCGCTGGATCCCGGCACGATGTGGGTGATCGGTGTGGCTGCCGCTCTGCTTGTCTGCAGCGGCGCGCTGCCCGTTCCCGGTGCTCCGCAGCGACAAAAGCGGGTAAGGAGCGATTCAAGTTCACAGCACGGGGCTGTGAGCCCAGCCGAGTTAAAGGGCTCTGGCTCAGGTGGTGCATCGCTCTGCAAAGTGGCTGCTTGCGGTGTGACCCACCGGCCGTTCTCTGCAGACACAGGAGACCTCGGCGCTGAGGGGGAGGAGGGCTCGGTGTTCGGGGTGCGGACCAGACCCTCCACTCTGAGATGCTGCCCGAGTTCCCTTCTCGCTTTGTTTCTTTGTTCCGCTGATGGGAGCGGACAAGCGCTGACATGCTCGCAGGTATTCGGCAGAGCAGAGAGGGCGAGTGGCTGCATCTGCCTCTGCAACGCGCCGGACCCCGAGCAAGCCGCAGGTTTTCTGCTGTGGGGCATGACGCCATGGGGATGGTGCGAGGTAGTAAACAGCAAGCCCTTCAGCCCAGCGCTGCATACTAACCCTACTTCCCACCGCCTGGTCCACTGCCTCGTGTGAGTCGTGTCTGTCCAGACAAACCTCTGGACCTCCTCCTCCCAACACTTGCCAAAGTGAAAAGTTTCCTACTGTATATTCTTATCTACCTCTCCCGCTCCTCTGAACTGTATCCTTGGACACAAAAAGAACAGTGGGAGGGACTAAAGGTGTCCGTCTATGTCTTTGGAGGTAGGGGAGGGCGAACTAGAGAGCAAAGGGATTGACAGGCAGCAGGGAGGGTGATGGAACATTAGAAAGGGAGAGGGGAGGGGAAGGAAGTTCAGGGTGAGGATGAGAAGACAGATGAGGAAGAAGGGGAGTGAAAATTCTGGAGGAATGTGGGTTCATGGGAGCAGATTTAATGGGTTTGCACAGAGAGAGTAGGATAAATGGAATGGATTAGGGATTGAGGAACACCCTGCTCCCTGCTCCAAGCTTTTCGGATTTCGCTGGACCCCGATTTCTCTCTGTTCACTGTGTCTTTTATTAAAATCCTTAACCAGACTCTAGTTAACAGCAGCCTCTTGACCATTGCAGGACTGGCTGCAAAAGCTGAACTCGCCAAGGGACGAGAGGAATTTGACTAGTGATCTGTTCCTGTCAAACGCTCCTGTGTTCCGGCACCCTCTCCGCTGCGGTGTCCCCGACCCACCCCCGGTGAAGCCTGGCCGTCGCTGGCGCGGCGATGCCGCACGGAAGCGACGTTTTGTCGTTTCAGGAGGAAGATGGCAGAAAACCGATCTGACCTACAAGTAGGAGATCACTCACATTCCAGGGGGCTTCTGAACCGGTTTCGTATATTACAGTATTCATTCTAACCCTTTCTTGTTGATTTACCGAAACACTAATGATCGACAGGAATATCCCAAATATTAATCCTTTCAACACCTCGCTTATTAGGACTAAATTCTGCCCATTTTACCAAATTCAGCGATATTTCAGTCAATCCTCCTCACTATCCACATTATTATCAATTTTTGTCATCTGCAAACATAGTTTTTCCAGGGTTGAGATGTCATGCATTGACGGCAAGAGGGGTAAGTTCAAAGGGGAGGTGAGAGGTTACTCAGAGTGCTGGATGCCTGCATTGTGCTGTCCGTGGTGGTGGTAGGGACAGACATTAGGGACTTTTGAGAGACACTCAAGGCAAATGGAAGGATATGGACCTTGTGTAGGCAGAAAGGATTGCTATTTGATTACTAATTTAATCAGTTAGACACAACATTGGACTGGAGGGCCTGTTCCTGAGCTGTACTGTTCTATATCCAGACTATGTTGACCACAATGCCTCTGGAAACATCCCATAATATTGATTAACCAGAAGGACCTCACATTCACTGAATGATTAATCTGTGGATTAATCCTGCCCCTCAGTTACATCCAGGCTACTATACTCAACAGTCATTGCATACCTGGCTTATTGCTGCTACCCTTTTTGAATAAAGATTTCATATTTGCTGTCATCTAGTTGTTTGTCACCACCTGTTTCCGGTGAAAATTTAACTTCTCTGTTGGGGCTACCCCTGTCTCCTCCTTTGCCTCCCTCCCACAGCAACCAAGGATGCATCTCATCAGGCCCTGGAGATTTATCTGCCTTTAAGACCATAAGATCTAGGGGCAGAATTAGGCCATTGGGCCCATTGAGTCTCCTCCACCATTTCATCATGGCCAATCCAATTTTCCTCTCGGCCCTAATTTCCTGCCTTCTTCCCGGTTCCCTTCATGCTCTGACCAATCAGGAACCTGTCAACCTCTGCCCTTAAACATACATAAAGATTTGGCCTCCAAATAATTCTGCAGATTCATTCACCACTCTCTGGCTAAAGAAATTCCTCCTCTCTTTTCAAAAAGGATACCCCTCCATTCTGAGCTGTGTCGGCTCGTCTTGGACTCTCCCAGCACAGGAAACATCCTCTCCACACCCACTCTATCAAGGCCTTTCAATAGGTTTCACTGAGGTCACCACTTACTCTTCTGAATTCTGGTGTCTGCAGGCCCAGAGCCATCATATGACAAGCCATTCAGTTCTGGAATCACTTCCGGGAATCTCCTTTGAACTCTGTCCAGTTTCAGCACATCCCTTCGAAGATGCAGGGCCCAAAACTGCTCACAGTACTCCGTGAGGCTTCATCAGTTTATAAAGTCTCAACATTACATCCTTGCTTTTATATTATAGTCCTTTGGAAATTATTGCTCTTTCTCTCATAAGGGAGTCTTGGAGTTGCACAACATAGATACATTAATGGCAATCCCAAATACCTCTTAACTCTTTGTTATTATCCCTGCCTCCATCACCTCCTCTGGCAGTTCATTCCACATACCATCTACTCTTTGTGTGAAAACTTTGCACCCCAGGTCCCCTTTAAAAAAAGCTCTCCATCCCACTTTAAGCCGGTGCCCTCTGAGCATCACCCTCACTGTGGGAAATAGTCATTGGCTACATGTCTTATCCACACCTTTCATAATTTTATAAACTGCTATCAGGTCTCCGCTCCAAAGAAATCAATCCAGGTTTGTCCAAGCACCCCGGCACCTAATACTCCCTAATCCTTGCGACGTGCAGATAAACCTCTTCTTTACCCTCTCCAAAGCCTCCACATTGTTCCTGTAATGGACCAGCCAGAGCTGGCCACAGTACTCCAAATACAGGCTAACTAATGTTTGGCTAACTTGCCCTGGATCATGTGTGATATAACCTTATGGTCCAGCCTTCCTTGTCAAAGGTCTTGCTAAAGTCCATGTGGACAATGCCCTGACTGGTTATTCCTTTTGGTTGTCTCTTGGAAAAAAAGGGATCAAATTGGAGAGAAAAAATTTCCCATCGACAAAGCTGTGCTGACTGTTTCTAATCAGTCATTGTCTTTCCAAATGCAAATCTATTCTGAATAATAAAATCCCTTCCTAACGCTGATAAGCAGTCAGCAGTCTGATTTGTCAGACTATCTGGGCACTGGTTCAAAAAGCCATCCCGGATACCAAGGAAAACTGAACTCAGTTAATGCAGGAGAAGATGAAATCACTCTCGAGTTGTTGCAAAACTCTACCCACGTGAGCTCATTTGAAGAGCCTACAAGGATATCTTTCATTAATGTAGTAATGGTTTCTTTAATCAGTATTCCCTGCACTCTCCTACTATACATCCCTATTACTCATGAGGGTTTTTCAGTCAAGCTCCAATAATCAGACTCACTGGAGTCCAAAATGGTGTCAGATTGTCAGATCTTCGAGATAATGGGATATTGTTTCCAATAAAACACCAACAAACAAAATTTAACTTTATTCTTTTAAGTGTTACACAGCATAACAATACCGCACCAGACTCATCATGAAATTTGAAAGAAAATTGGAACCAGTCCCTGGGGACTGGAAGTTGGGTGGAGAGGTTCTGGGACTGCGGGAGACGGTGCAGAAAATTTGACCTGGGCCACGACGAGGAAATGCAGAGCCCCAGAGGGAGTATGGGGTCCTGGATGCAGGACACGGTGAGGGAGCATGGGATTTCTGAGCAGTCTGTTGAGAGTTTCACTGTAAACCCTGGAACGTTGAGTTGCCAATCTGACAGATTTTTGTCTCTGATGACAATATCTTGTTCCCAGGTGCTGATCAATGCCCTCAATTCACCTGCCTTATTCACAGTCCCTTTGCACTTAAATAGAAGCAGTTACGCCTTCTGCTCCTCCTGTGTTCTCTGTCACCCCCACATCTGTTCTGTCTGACACAGCAGTGTGCCGCTATCTCAGAGCTCCAGGCTTAATTCCCTCTTCCAGTGTGTCTGTGGAGGTTACACATTCTCCTTGTCATCCCACTGGGAGCTTTAGTTTCCTCCAAAAATCCCAAAGACATGCAGGTCGGTGGGATAATTAACCACTGAACTTACCCCAGGTGGTGAATTGTAAAAATGGTTGGGGGGGATGGGCCACATGAAAAGTTAGTTGGGGAATAGAATTGCTCTATTAGCCAGAATGAACTTGGTGAGTCAAATTGCCTCTTGTAATGAAATATACCCACCTCTCCTGTTATGCTTTGTAACTTCAAAATACTAAACTAATTCAAAGGATAGGGCAGCATGGTGACAGATGCAGTTCACTTATTTATCCTTGTACACCGTAACGAATTGTTTAAACAAACAAGAACGCGTAATCAACCACTATACCCTATATACAAGATTATTCAAATATTATTGGAATATTACATACACACCACTCTGCCCTGCTTAGCTATAAATTCCGACTCAACATTGAATGCATCTCAATACACATTGTATAATACAACTACCAGGAGAGAGGAACTGGCCAAGGTTGACTGAAAAGGGACACTAGCGGGAGGACGGCAGAGCAGCAGTGGCTGGAGTTTATGCGAGAAGTGAGGAAGGTGCAAGACAGATATATTCCAAAGAAGAAGAAATTTTCGAATGGAAAAAGGATGCAATCATGGCTGACAAGAGAAGTCAAAGCCAAAGTAAAAGCAAAGGAGAGGGCAGACAAGGAAGCAAAAATTAGTGGGAAGACAGAGGATTGGGAAGTTTTTAAAAGCTTACAAAAGGAAACTAAGAAAGTCATTAAGAGGGAAAAGATGAACTATGAAAGGAAGCTAGCAAATAATATCAAAGAGGATACTAAAAGCTTTTTCAAGTATATAAAGAGTAAAAGACAGGTGAGAGTAGATATAGGACTGATAGGAAATGATGCTGGAGAAATTGTAATGGGAGATGAGATGGCGGAGGAACTGAATGAGTATTTTGCATCAGTCTTCACTGAGGAAGACATCATCAATATACCGGACATTCAAGAGAAATATGCACAGTCACAATTACGACATAGAAAGTACTCAGGAAGCTAAATCTAAGGGTAGATAAATCTCCTGGACCCGATGGAATGCACCCTCATGTTCTGAAGGAAGTAGCTGTGGAGATTGCGGAGGTATTAACAATGATCTTTCAAAAGTCGATAGATTCTGGCCTGGTTCTGGAGGACTGGAAGATTGCAAATGTCACTCCACCATTTAAGAAGGGGGCAAGGAAGCAAAAAGGAAATTATAGACCTGTTAGCTTGACATCGGTGGTTGGGAAGTTGTTGGAGTCGATCGTCAAGTAGGAGGTTACGGAGTACCTGGAGGCATATGACAAGATAGGCTGAACTCAGCATGGTTTCCTTAGAGAAAAATCCTGCCTGACAAACCTAGTGCAATTTTTTGAGGAAATTACAAGTAGATTAGACAAGGGAGATGCAGTGGATGTTGTGTATTTGGATTTTCAGAAGGCCTTTGACAAGGTGCTGCACATGAGGCTGCTAAACAAGATAAGAGCCTATGGAATTACGGGAAAGTTACATACATGGATAGAGCATTGGTTGATTGGCAGGAAACAGAGAGTGGGAATAAAGGGATCCCATTCTGGTTGGCTGCCGGTTACCAGTGGAGTCCCACAGGGGTCCGTGTTGGGGCCGCTTCTTTTTACGTTGTATATCAACGATTTGGATTATGGAATAATGGCTTTGTGGCTAAGTTTGCTGATGATACAAAGATAGGTGAAGGGGCCGGTATTGCTGAGGAAACAGAGAGTCTGCAGAAAGATTTGGATAGATTGGGGGAATGGGAAAAGAAGTGGCAAATGAAATACAATGTTGGAAAGTGCACGGTCATGGACTTTGGTAGAAGAAATAAACGGGCTGACTATTATCTAAATGGGGAGAGAATTCATAGTTTGGAGATGCAACGGGACTTGGGAGTCCTCGTGCAGGATACCCTTAAGGTTAATCTCCAGGTTGAGTCGGTGGTGAAGAAGGCGAATGCAATGTTGGCATTCATTTCTAGAGGAATAGAGTATTGGAGCAGGGGTGTGATGTTGAGTCTCTATAAGGCACTGGTAAGACCTCACTTGGTATTGTGTGCAGTTTTGAGCTCCTTATTTAAGAAAGGATGTGCTGATGTTGGAGAGGGTTCAGAGAAGATTCACTAGAATGATTCCAGGAATGAGAGGGTTAACATATGAAGAACATTTGACCACTCCTGGACTGTACTCCTTGGAGTTTAGAAGAATGAGGGGGGACCTCATAGAAACATTTCGAATGTTGAAAGGCATGGAGAGAGTGGATGTGGCAAAGTTGTTTCCCATGGTGGGGGAGTCTAGTACGAGAGGGCATGACTTAAGGATTGAAGGGTGCCCATTCAGAACAGAGATGCGAAAACATTTTTTCAGCCAGAGGGTGGTGAATCTATGGAATTTGTTCCCACGGGCGGCAGTGGAGGCCGGGTCATGGGTGTATTTAAGGCAGAGATTGATAGGTATCTGAGCAGCCAGGGCATCAAAGTTTATAGTGAGAAGGTGGGGGGGTGGGACTAAATGGGAGAATGGATCAGGTCATGATAAAATGGTGGAGAAGACTCGATGGGCCGAATGACCGACTTCTACTCCTTTGTCTTATGGTCTACTATATGCAGATATCCACAGCAAAGTAAATTTTTAAACTGTCCCATTCAGACCTAAAGATTTAGTCTCTGTGACAGATTTCTTACTCTTGTAGGATAATGTCTTTCTTGATAAGGGGGATCACTCTGCTTAACAGGTGCCTCCTCTATGGTGGTTTTAGGAGTTGACTGAGACTGGAGAAGGTGGTTCTAACAGCTTGGGCATCTTTCTTCACCTTTCTTTTTCTTCTGGTTCATGCATCTGGATCTTGAGCTGATGCATTTAGTTCCCTGGAGTATTCTTTTATTAATCCTATTGCTCTCTTTACCATCTGATCTCTCCTGAAAATGGATGGATCTCCAATCAAATTGTAATTGTCTCAACCATATGTCCCACAATGCTGGTGCTTCTGCTTTTACCACATACAAGCTCAATGTGGTTTGTTTGTTGCTGTATTTCAGTGTCATGAAAGTCATTTCAGCGGAGTTATCTTTTCTCCAGTAAAAGATCTTAGTTGGATATCTGCAGGCTTCAGTTTAACATCTTTGAAATACCTCTCAAACTCTTTTTATGGAATGACATAAACAGCTGAACCAGCGTCCAATTCCATTTTAATTAATTGGGCGTTCACTTATGATGCAAGCCATTGTCTGTTGTTAGTTTTCACATTGTAAATCTTAAGGCTACACAATCCCGTGTCACTCTTATCATTATCGGCACGTAGATTTTTGAAACTGCAGGTTAACTTTTTATCTTTTTCTCCTCTGTGCAGTCCATTTATTTTGTTTGCCTGACATGCTCTTTGTGTGTGTCCTACTTGGTTGTATTTTCTGCAAGTTTTGCCGTTAATCCTGTATTGGTCTGGTGTATGTGAGCCCCTGCCACAATGGTGACTCCGTTTGTTCCACCAGGCCGGTTTCTATTTAGTCATTGCAATTTTTGTTCATTCCTGACTGCAACTGTCTGCAGTTTCCATTGAAACAACTGTTTAACTGCTCTTTTAAATGTAAGTTCTGCTTCAGTTATGAGTCATTTTTCAAAGATTTCTTTTCCGATTTCACAAACTAAACAATCTCTTAGTGTATTAATATTATTGAGCTGACAATGCTCAGACTATCTCTTCAATTCAGGTTGGGTACCCTGAAATGGACTCCACTACTTTTTGATTCCACTTGTACAACCTAAAGTGTTTGGCAATCAACAATGGCTTTGGTTCCAAATGTTCTTGCATTACTTTGACAAAAATGCTCATTTCTGCTAGTCTGATTGGAGAAGTCAAACTTCGAAGCAAACAGTATGCTTTTAAACTCAATGCACTTAGCAAAATATTTCAAAGGAAATTAAATAACCAATTTGCTCCTTATATATGAGCCAGTTATCTCTTGTAGAATCAAACACAGCAGTTTTTCCAATGTAGCCAACTATTTCTGCTCTCTTTTTATGATTATTATCACCCAGACTCACTCTTTAAGAATCAATAAATTCTTCTGTTTTCCAATTTTAAAAAAAATCTCAACTGTTTCTGCATGTGCATCTTTTACTCACCATTCCTCATTGCATTTTTATTTTAGATGAAATGTCTTGCTGTCCTACAGCAGGTCAATAGTCGTCTTGGGTTTGTCACCAATGTTATGTTTGTAAATTAAAACATTAAACTAAATTCAAAGGAAGTCTCCGAGTCTGGGAATGCGGCCTTAGCTTCCTGTTTACAAGGCATGACCATATTACATGGTAGTGTTATGATATGTGTAATTCATGTGTTTATACAAACAGAAATGAAGTATTTAAATGAACAAGAATGCTTAATCAGTCATTTTATATAAGAGATTACACAAATATTAGCCAAATATTAAATACACAACACCTCCTCCTCAAATAGAGGTGAATTAAGACCAAAAATGCAGAACATCCTAGAGGTTAACTTGCAAGTAGATTCAGTGGTGAGGAGGGCAAATGCAGTGTTAGCATTCATTTCAAGAGGGCTAGAATACAAGAGCAGGGATGTGATGCTGAGGCTTCATAAGTCACTGGTGAGGCCTCACCTTGAGTATCGTGACAGTTTTGGGCTCCTCATACAAGTAAAGATGTGGTTGTGTTGTCGAGGGTTCAGAGGAGCTTCACAAGGACGATTCTGGGATTGAAAGGGTTACATGAGGAACGTTTGATGGATCTGGGTCTGTACTCGCTGGAATTCAGGAGGATGAGGGGGGATCTCATTGAAACCTTTCGAATGTTGAAAGGCCTAGACAGAGTGGATGTGGAAAGGATGTTTCCCAAGGTGGGGGAGTCTAGGACAAGAGGGCACAGCCTCAGGATAGAGGGGAGTCCATTTAAAACAGAGATGCGGAGAAATTTCCTTAGTCAGAGGGTGGGGAATTTGCGGAATTTATTACACGGTCAGCCGTGGAGGCCGGGTCGTTGGGTGTATTTAAGGCAGCGATTGATCGGTTCTTGACTGGACGAAGCATCAAAGGTTACAGAGAGATGGCTGGGGAGTCGGCTGAAGCGTGGAGAAGGGGTTGGCCATCATTGAATGGTGGAGCAGACTCGATGGGCCAAATGGCCTCATCGTGCTCCTGTGTCCTCTGGTGAAAGGAGAAACAGCATTCTAAAGGAGGACTGAGGAACCAGGGCTGACAAGGGAAGTGAAACAACAACGTGAGAGCTAAAGAGAGTTCCAAACATTATTGAAAACATTCGTGGCGAGTGAGATTGGTGAGAAGTTTTGAAAAACTCACAGAAGGCAACTGGAAAGGTCATAAGGGGAGAAGAAATGAAATACGAAAGTAAGCTAACCAATGAGAATATTTATTAATTACTTATTGAGATAAGGCTCCCAGCTACTCCCGGTTCAACTCTAGCCCAATCACAGGACAATTTACAGTGACCAATCATCTACTAACCAGGACATTTTTGGACTGTGGTTGGGAACTGGGGAGCCCTGTGAAAACCCATGGGGAGGTGGGACAGACTCCTTACAGAAAACATCCGAGTGAAACTTGGAACTCCAATACCACCAGCAACAATAGTTTTGCACCAACTGCCACGCTGCTGTGATACCACAAGCTCCTTTCAGATACATCAGGAGCAAAAGAGTGGACGCTGAGCCACTGGAAAAGGTCCAGTGCTGGAGAGAGATCAAGGGCAAATGCACTGAAGGGGTATTGTGCACAGGTCTTCACTGTTGAACACACCAGAGAGTCAGAGCACAAGTGAGTGTGGTGGCCATTAAGAAGGAGAAGGTGCTGGGAAGTGGAAAGCTCTGAAGGGAAGACGGTGGATGTTTACTTAGATTTCTCAGAAGGCCTTTTACAAAGTGCGAAGCAAGAGCCCGTGTGTTACAGGAGAGACACAAGCATGGACCGGCTGAAGGCAGAGGCAAAGAATGGGAATAAAGTGAGCCTTTTCTGATTGGCTGACGGTGACGAGTGGTATTCTGCAGGGGTCGGTGTTGGGACCGTTTCTTTTCATTTTATATGTCAATGATGGCTTTATGGCCAAGTTTGCAGGTGATGTAAACGTAGGTGGAGGGGCTAATAGTGTTGAGGTAACAGGGAATCTGCAAAGAACTTGGATTAGGAGAATGGGTAGAGGAGAAGTTGGGAAACAGTGTAGGGTAGTGCATGGTCATGCATTTGGTAGAAGGAATAGACTCTTATAAACGGAGAGAATTTAGACATCAGAGGTACAGGACACTTGGGAGTCCTTGTGCAGGATTCCCTATAGGTTAACTTGCTGGTTTAGGTGATCGTAAAGAAAATAAGCACAATGCTGGTATTCAGTTTGAGAGGATGAGAATGTAACGTCAAGAATATAACACTGAGACTTTTTAAGACGTTGGTCAGATCACATTGGGAGTGTTGTGAGCACTTTTGGCCCCCTTATCCTAAGAAGGATCTGCAAAGTCCAGAGATAGATTCCAAGAATGACTCGGGGGATGAAAGAGTTAACATATGAGGAATGCTTGATAGCTCTGGATCTAGGCTCACCGGAGTTTAGAAGAATGAGAGGGGAGAGCAGCGTTTAAACTAGAGTTGGCGGGGGATGAGAAACAGAGCAGCAGCACAAAGAGTGGAGTCGCTGTGGAGAAAGTCAGGAATCAGGAGGGACGAATGTTCTGAGCTGTGTCTATTTCAATGCATGGTCCACTGTAGGAAAGCCAGATGAACTCAGGGCATGGGTCAGCATCTGAGATTATGATATTGTAGCCGTCAGAGAGAGCTAGCAGGAGGAGCAGGACTGGCAGCTGAATGTTCTGGGTCTCAACGAAGGGTTTTGGCCCAAAGCATCAACTGTACTTTTTTGCTCAATGATTAGCAAGCCCAAGGAGCTATTATTGACGTCAGGAGATGGAAGTCAAGGGTTCATGGGCCAGTCCTCACCAGAAGGTCAGAGGTAGAAAGGATCAGTAACTAATTTCTTCAGTGTTGTTGTTTCGGAAGGTTCTGAACCCACGAGTCGGTGTGGTCTTTCATTGATTCTATTATCGTTATTATTCTATTAAGCATTTATTGAGTATGCCCACAAGAAAATGATTCTCAGGGTTGTATTTGGTGATGATATGTAATTTGGTGATAAATTTACTTTGAACTTTGAATTTTGATAAATTCCCAGGACGTGACAAGGTGCCCCCTCGGACCCTGTGGGAGGCTAGTGTAGAAATTCTAGTGGCCCTAGCAGAGATGTTTAAAGCTTCCTTAACCAAGGGTAGGGTGCTGGAGGATTGGATGTTGATTGGATGGTGCTGATGTTGTTTAAGAAAGGCTCTGAGAATAAGCTGGGAAATTATAGGCCTGACATCAGTAATGGGAAAGTTATTGAAAGGTGTTGTAAGGGACTGGATATATGAGTTTTTGGATAGACAAGTTGATTAGCAATAGTCAACATAGCTTTGTACGTGGTTGAGTTTTTGGAGGAAGTTACTAGGAAAGTTGATGAAGGCAAAGCAATGAATATTGTCTACATGGACTACAGCAAGGCCTCTGACAAGGTCCGATACGGGAGTTTGGTCAAGAGTGTTATTTGCTTGATGTTCAAGATGACGTTGTGAATTGGCTTTGTGGGGGAAGCCAGAGACTGATAGTAGATGGTTGCCTCTCTGTCTGGAGGTCTGTGACTAGTGACATGCTACAGGGCGCCATTGTCGGGCAGCATCCGTGGAAACGAACAGTCAACATTTTGGGCCGAGACCCTTCGTCAGGACTGAAGAGGGAGGAGCAGGGGCCCGATAAAGAAGGTGGGAGGATGGTGGGGAGGAGAAGGCTGGTATGCGCCAGGTGAAAAACCAGCAAGGGGAAAGATCAAGGGGTGGGGGAGGGAAAGCAGGGAGGGGATAGACAGGAAAGGTGAAGAAGGAATGTAAGGAGAAAGCACTATGGGTAGCAGGAGGAGGCAGAACCAGGAGAGAGGTGATAGGCAGCTGGAGGAGGAGGCAGAGTGAAACTGGGATGGGGGAAGGGAGGGGAAGGAATTATCGAAAGTTGGGGAATTCAATGTTCATGCCAAGAGGCTGGATACTACCCAGACAGTAGATGAGGTGTTGCTTCTCCAACCTGAGTTTGGCCTCATCATGGCAGTAGAGGAGGCCATGTATGGACATATCGAGATGGGAATGAGAGGCAGAGTTGAAGTGGGTGGCAACCGGGAGATCCTGTCTGTTGTGGCAGACGGAGCGTAGGTGCTCGACGAAGCGGTCCCCCAGTTTGCGTCAGGTCTCGCCGATGTAGACGAGGCCGCACTGGGAACACCGGATGCAATAGGTGACCCCAGCAGACTCACAAGTGTTGCCTCACCTGGAAGGACTGTCTGGGGCCCTGAATGGTGGTAAGAGAGGAGGTGTAGGGACAGGTGTAGCACTTATGCTTGCAGGGATAAGTGCCGGGTGGGAGATCTGTGGGGAGGGACGTGTGGACCGGGAGTCATGGAGGGAACGATCCCTGCAGAAAGCGGAGAGGGGTAGAGAGGGAAAGATGTGCTTAGTGGTGGGGTCCTGTTGAAGGTGGCGGAAGTTGCGGAGGATAATATGCTGGATCCGGAGGCTGGTGGGGTGGTAGGTGAGGACAAGGGGGACATGGTCCCTGTTGTGGTGACGGGAGGATGGGGTGAGGCCCGAAGTGCGGGAAATGGAGATGCAGGTGAGGGCATCATTGATGATGGCAGAAGGGAAACCATAATCCTTAAAGAAAGATGACATTTCAGATGTCCTGGAACGGAAAGCCTCATCCTGGGAGCAGCTGCGGCAGAGACGGAGGAACTGGGAATAGGGAATAGCATTTTTGCATGTGGCAGGATGGGAAGAGGTATAGTCGAGGTAGTTATGAGAGTCAGTGGGTTTGTAGAAGATGTCAGTGGACAATCTATCTCCAGAGATTGAGACCGAGAGATCGAGAAAGGGGAGAGAAGTGTCTGAGATGGACCGAGTGAATTTAAGGGCTGGGTGAAAGTTGGGGCAAAGTCGATGAAATTGACGAGCTCAGCATGGGTGCAGGAAGCAGCATCAATGTAGTCGTCAATGTAGCGAAGGAAAAGTTGGGGCGCAGCACCAGTATAGATTTGGAGCATAGACTGTTCCACATAACCCACGAAGAGGCAGGCATTGCTGGGGCCCATGCCCATAGCTACACCCTTGGTCTGGAGAAAGTGGGAAGAGCCAAAAGAGAAGTTATTAAGTGTGAGTACCAGTTCCGCCGACCAGAGGAGAGTGGTGGTGTTGGGGAATTGGTGAGGTCTATTGTCCAGAAAGTAGCAGAGGGCTTTGAGGCCTTCTGGATGGGGAATGAAAGTGTATAAGGATTGGACATCCTCAGTGAAAATGAAGCAGTCGGGACCGGGGGACTGGAAATTATTGAAGAGGTGGAGAGCATGGGATATATCCCAGATGTAGGTGGGGAGGGACTGAACTATGGGTGACAAAGTGGAGTCCAGGTAGGCAAATACAAGTTCGGTGGGGCAGGAGCAGGTTGAACCTATGGGTCTACTGGGACAGTCAGGCTTGTGGATCTTGGGGGGCGGAGGTTAAACTGAACAGTGCAGGGTGTGGGAATTGTGAGATTTTGGGCTGAGGATGAGGATGAGTTGATAAGGACGGAGATGGTATGGGAGACAATGGTTTGATGTTTTTTGGTGGGGTCGGTTCCAAGGGTAAGTAAGAGGAGGTGTCGGAGAGCTGCCGTTTGGCCTCAGTGAGGTAGAGGTCCGTCCGCTAGGCTACTACGGCACCACCTTTGTCTGCGGGTTTGATGGTGAAGTTAGGATTAGTGCGGAGGGAGAGGAGGGCAGTGCGTTCAGAGGGAGTGGGGTTGGAACAGCAGAGAGGAGTGGTGAAGTTGAGACGGTTGATGTCTCGGCGACAGTTGGAGATGAAAAGATCGAGAGCAGGTAGAAGGCCCGGTGGGGGTGTCCAGGAGGAGGAGGAGGGTTGAAGACGGGAGAAGGGATCATCAATAGGGGGAGGGGAATCCTTGTTAAAGTAGTAGGCTCGGAGACGTAGGCGACGGAAGAAGAGTTCAGCATCGTGGCGGGCACAGAACTCACTGAGGTGTGGATGGAAGGGGACAAAAGTGCGGCCCTTGCTGAGCACAGAACACTCTGTCTCAGAGAGGGGATGGTGAAGACATGGCAAGGGTTGGGGGCTGGATTCAGAGGAGGGTAAAGAGTGGGAGGTCTCAGGAGGGAGAGGATGAGGGATCAGAGGAATGGAGGGGAATGAGGGGTGGAGGGAAGGTTGGGAGTTGCAGGGAGGATAGGGGCTAGTAGAGGAATAAGACGAGCGGTAGGACCCAGTAGCCGTAAGAATGGTCTCGGTCTGGAGAGGGTCAGGACCTGGGTCCGAGCTGGATCTGGAGCTGGGGCTTCAGCAGGTTATATTGGCAAATTTACAACTGCGTCTAGTAATGGGGCAGGAACCAGACCAGACAGTGATAAGTTCAGAAAGAATATAGACACATTCAGTGGGCTGGAGAAAAGTTGACAGATATTTGGGAAAACGAAATGAATAGTGAGCATTATGGCACTGTCCAACTGCAATGGAGCATTTAAAATGTGTTTGGAACACAAGGGAGCAAACAAATGCTGTACAATGGGAACAGAAGGTGAAAATAAAGTTGTGAAGAGGAACTGTAAAAATTATTAAAGGAATAAACACGATTCACTTGCAAAATGTCATATTCATCTTTCATTTTATCCTCCGCTTTGTTCATCTGCTAAGAGGAGGAATTTTTTTAAATCAAGAAACCGACTTTGTATTCTTCAAAGTTGAATCAGGAAAATCCAAAGCATGTGTGGAGACAATGTGAACGTTTGAAAACAGCCACAGAAGGGGCTGAACGCAGCCTCATGCTGAGAAATTCTACCCAGCAGATGGTGATAATGTTGGTAAGGGAGATTTGGGGAATAATGATCACAGTTCTGTCAGATTCAACATAGTGATGGAAAGGAACAAGGCTGCTCCTCGGGTTAGGCTGATAAAATTCTAATGCAGGTACCACCAGACTCGAGGGTAGCTTCTTCCCCCACTGTGTTGTAACTATTAGAATCAGATGAACTTTTGACTTCACACTCTAACTTGCTATGATCTTGTGCTTTATTATTTCCTCTTCACCTTCTCTGTAGCTGTTACACTATATTCTGCACTCTGTTATTAGAGTCATAGACAACTACAGCACAGAAAAAGGCATTCTGCCCATCTAGCCCCTACCGAACCATTAATCTGCCAAGTCCCATCAACTTGCACTCAAACCATAGTGCTCTATACATCTCCTGCCCACGTACCTATCCAAATAACTGTTGAAATTGAACCGACATCCCCCAAATGCGCTGGTAGCTTATTCCACTCTCACTACCTTCTGAGTGAAGACACTCCCCTTAAACATTCCACCTTTCACCCTTAAACCACAATATGATCCTCTCAGTGTAGACCTCAGTGGGAAAAGTCTGCTTGCATTTACCCTATTTATACCCCTCCTCATTTTGTATACCTCTATCTAATCTCCTCTCAATCTCCTACGTTCTGGGGAACAAAGTCCTAACCTATTTCGTCTTCCCTTATGAATTCCGGTTCTCCAGATCCAGAAGCACCCCTTGTAAAATTTCTCTGTCACTCTTTCAATCTTATTTACATCTTTCCTGGAGGTCGGTGACCAAAACTGCACGCAGATTAGGCCTCACCAACGTAGCATACAACATCAGTCTAACATCCTAAAGTGTGTACTCAATACGTCGATTTATGAAGGCCAATGGGCCAAGAAAGCTCTTTTTATAGATCCCATCTACCTGTGATGCCACTTACAAGGCATTATCGATCTGCACTCCCAGTTTCCTCCGTTCTATCGCACTCTTTAATGCCCGACCTCTCACTGTGTAAAACCACCCCGGCTGGTTCTCCCAAACTGCAACACCTCACACTTTTCTGCATTAAATTCCATCTGCCATTTTTCAGCCCATTTTTTCGGCTGGTCCTGATCTCACTACAAGCTTTGATAATCTTCCTCACTATCCACTGCACCCCTAATCTCAGTGTCATTCACAAATTTGCTGAACCAGTTCACCACATTATCACCCAGATCATTGATATAGGCGACAAACAACAATGGACCCCTAACACACAATACTCTGCAGCTGCTGGGGTCAAAGCAACGCGTACAACACGCTGGAGGAGCTCAGCAGGTCGGGCAGCATCCGTGGAAACGAACAGTCATTACTGGATGCAGTAGTAAATTTGCCAATATCACAGGGTTCACCTTCTTGTCTGTAAAACTCGTGGTTACATTCCCTTCTCCTCTTTACAGAATGATGACTTGTTACCTCAGTCAGTGCAGCATAGATACAGGCCAATAAACCAGTACTGTCCATAGTACATACCTGACCAGGCATTTCCCTTCACCTGCTGTCCTTCCTCTTGGAGGCTCCATGAAGACTCGTGCTGGCATTTCCACCCTGTGCTGCTGCTGATTACATCTCCTTTCCCTCCATTCAGTGTCCCAAGCACAACCTCAACCCCTTTCCTTTTCCCCACACCCCCTTTTCAGCCAAGCGCAGACTGTGCTGTACTGAAGCCTGATCAAGGGGTATTGATTGCAAGTATTGACCCCATTTTTGTCTCCACGGATGTTATTTCCCTTTAATTACTTTGCATTACTTTAATTTCTTCTAATTGCATCTGGAGCTAAGTCTCCTCTGCCCTGCAGTCTCAGTCTGAATGCCTTTTAACCGCAGTCTGCTTCCTTCCTCCTCATCTGGCAGCACATTCCAGATAGCAACTATTCTCCCTGCAATAAAAAAAAACATACCCCTTAGATCCCTTTTAGAACTTCTTCCCTTCACTTTAAACCTCTGCCCTCTTGCTTTTGACATGTCGCATAGGAAGAAGAATTTGATCATCTGGATTATGACTCTCATTATCTAATACCAGCTGCGTTCAGTCCAGGAAAATCAAACACGAGGAGATCTGCAGATGCTGGAGATTCAAACAACAGCACACACCAAATGCCGGTGGAACACAGCAGGCCAGGCAGCATCTACAGGGAGATCTGCAGATGCTGGAGATTCAAACAACAACACACACCAAATGCCGGTGGAACACAGCAGGCCAGGCAGCATCTACAGGGAAAACTGCAGATGCTGGAAATTCAAACAACAACGCACACAAAATGCCAGCGGAACACAGCAGGCCGGGCAGAATCTACAGGGCAGGAAAATCAATCCAGTCTTCCCCCTCACAACTAAAGTCCTCCAATTCAGTCAGCATCTTGATGAATTTCCTCTATACTCTCTCTAACAGAATCACAGCTGCCCTCCCAGAAGCGCCTCTGATGCCTCCTAGCTAGTGTTAAGTTGCAACATAACTTTTATATTCTCTGCCCAAACTGTGAAGGCCAGCATGGCATGTATCATCTTCTCCACCCTGTCCACAAGCTTGCATTTACTTCTAACCCTAACCCCTCATAATTTCATATGGCTCCTTCAAATCTCCCCTCATTTTCCTCTGCTCCAGGGAATCAAGTCCTACATATTCAACCTTCTCCTGCAATTCAAGTACTCTTGTCCCAGCAACATCCCTGGTAAATTTTCTCTGAAACTCTTTCAATCTTTTTGATATCTTGCCTGTTGGTAGGTGACCAGACTGCACACACCTCTCAGAAATCAGCCCCACAAGCATCTTGCACAAATTCAGCATAACAGACAGACAGACAGACATACTTTATTGATCCCGAGGGAAATTGGGTTTCGTTACAGCCGCACCAACCAAGAATAGTGAAGAAATATAGAAATATAAACCATAAATAATTAAATAATAATACGTAAATGATGCCAGGTGGAAATAAGTCCAGGACCAGCCTATTGGCTCAGGGTGTCTGACACTCCGAGGGAGGAGTTGTAAGGTTTGATGGCCACAGGCAGGAATGACTTCCTATGACGCTCAGTGTCGCATCTCGGTGGAATGAGTCTCTGGCTGAATGTACTCTTGTGCCTAACCAGTACTTAATACTTTGATTTATTGAAAGCTAATGTGCCAATCAGTGGGAAGTTTATTGTGTGCATTTAAGGGACCAAGCCGTTTCTGAGCAAGGATCAGTTCACAAAACATTTCACCAAACGGTGCTTCAAAACCAGTCTCACGACCTCTATCCTTCCCAAACGTGGCATGAACAAAGACATTTAGTTAATCTGCTTCCATTGTCATTCCTTTTAGGCTAATATGCAGATTTTAATGCTTTCTGGCCAGCAACACTTTGACTTGGTAACTTGTAAATCACATTGCCTGTGGTTTCGTGGTTTGATCTGGACATGATACTGGATGGGTCGAACGTTCTCTCTCCTTTAATATATTATGTTTTTGCCTCCTCCTTCTCCAAAATACTTAACTTTCTGCTTTATTTTTTGTTGTTTAATTTATACTTGCACATTTCCAGTCTTGAAATCCTCCCACTACATAAGATTGTACCAGAATACTGTCAGCAAGCTGATGGGGATTACTTGGTAATCGAGGGGATGTTTGTGGCATCTCAGTGAATGTGTTTGTTTGGCCGGCTCTGGGAGGTGTGGCCTCCAGCCACTGGTGATAGTTAACCCACGAAACAAACAATCCAAAGTAAATTTATTATCAAGTACATACACGTTTGTTCCTTGCAGACATTTATAGGAAAGGAGAACTTGTGAACACTGAATTGCACAGCACTTGAAAATGAGTCTAGAGCTTGTGGAATCGGTTTAGCGTTGAAATTAGTACAGTTATCCATGCTGATTGAGGAGCCTGATGGTCGCAGGGTAATAACTGTCCCTACACCTGGTGGTGTGGGATCCAAGTCTGTTGAACCTTCTTCCTGATGGCAGCAGCAAGAAGGGAGCCTGGCCTGGATAATGGACACTGTGATGGTCAGGGCTTTGCCTCTGGATAATGGACACTGCTTTCAGTGCTTTGAAATGGACTCTGTGATGGTCAGGGCTTTGCCTCTGGATAATGGACACTGCTTTCAGTGCTTTGAAATGGACTCTGTGATGGTCAGGGCTTTGCCTCTGGATAATGGACACTGCTTTCAGTGCTTTGAAATGGACTCTGTGATGGTCAGGGCTTTGCCTCTGGATAATGGACACTGCTTTCAGTGCTTTGAAATGGACTCTGTGATGGTCAGGGCTTTGCCTCTGGATAATGGACACTGCTTTCAGTGCTTTGAAATGGACTCTGTGATGGTCAGGGCTTTGCCTCTGGATAATGGACACTGCTTTCAGTGCTTTGAAATGGACTCTGTGATGGTCAGGGCTTTGAAATGGACTCTGTGATGGTCAGGGCTTTGCCTCTGGATAATGGACACTGCTTTCAGTGCTTTGAAATGGACTCTGTGATGGTCAGGGCTTTGAAATGGACTCTGTGATGGTCAGGGCTTTGCCTCTGGATGATGGACACTGCTTTCAATACTCTCTGTGGACTCTTCCACTCCTGGGCATTGGTGTTTCCAGACCAGGCCATGATGCAAGCAGTCAGGAGACGCTCCACAGAGCATCTATAGAAGTTTGGGACAGTTTTAGCTGAAATCCCAAATCTCAGTGAACTTGTAAGAAAGTAGCGGTATTGTGCCTTTGTGATGCACGTACATGCTGGATCAGGACATGTTCTCTGATAAGGTAACTCAAAGGATTTTAAATATTCACCCTCTCTCCCTCCAATTCCCCTCATGCAGTCTGGCTTTTCCTCCTGTGGTTGATAATCAGCTCTTTGGTTTTGCTGACATCAGTTGAGGTCGTCGTTATGGCCACCACTCAGCCGGAATTTCAATCTCTCTTCTCTCTGCTAATTCGTCTCCACCTCTGCTTCATCCGCCAGCAGTAGTGTCATCAACAAACTTAAATGTGGAATTTGGCACCCATTGAAATAAGTTTGCCTCCATAGACTGGTCCTGGTGTATTTCTGGTGTGTTAGGGCCTTTGTACTGCATGGGATTTCACTCGGACAATGAGCCACGAGAGGATCCAGCTGTGGAGACGAACAGTCGCTGCTCACACTGCCCTTCGCTTGATCTGCTTGGACTCTGGGCGAAAGGTTTTCAGCTGAGCCGACTGTGGAAGTGAGTGCTGAAGACTTTGCGAGCCCCGGTCGTTGGACAAGGCTGCTCTACCCCAGAGCCCATCAACGGAAAGGTCACTCATTGCGTGTTGGTGGTTTTACAAAACCTGGAGGAGTCCACCCTAAACATCGCAACAGACTGACCAGCCGTGCCGAATAACATCAGGAAAAGTGTCTGACCTTCCAGTCGTTGCCTGCCGAATGAGTGGATGCGGGGGATGGTGTGCGTTGCTGTGTCAGTAAACAGGACATGAGAGTGGACACTGAATGCGGGTGCAGAAACTGCAAAGAGGACTCCGTAGATGTGCTGTACTCTGTGATCACGCTGGTAACTGCAAGATGGGAAGATGGCAGTGCATTTGGATGCAGTGGCCTCTTAGAGGTCAAACAAGAGAGTTTTTTTTCCTTTGTTCGATCTCTTTTTTACTGTCGCACGACAATGCTGGACTCCAGGAGCTGAGGGTACTGCAGGTCAGTGAGCTGCTTGTTTGCAGAGGTGCGTTGCTGCCTGCCTCTGAGTTGCTGCATGAAGGCAGCGTGCAGCGTATCTGTGGGTGATTGTCACCGACGTTTCTGTGGTGAACTATGTGCCTGTCGGGACACGCCCCTGCTGACTGCTCCTGTGGCTCCTCCCACAGGCCCCTGTATAAAGGAGACCTGCGGCCTGACGCTCGGCCTCAGTCTCCAGGACCTTGTATGATAGACACTCACTCCTGGTTCCTTCTTCCAGTCAATAAAAGCCGATATCTCGCCTACGTCTCAGTGTGAGTTATTGATGGTGCATCAATTTTATTGACTGGAAGTTTTAAAACATGGAACCCGTTTTGCGTCCGGACCGGTTGGATTTGGACCCTCAAGACCCTGACGCAGCTCTCGCTTTTGAACACTGGCTTGCATGCTTCCAATCGTACTTGGCGGAGCTTCGTGCGACTGAACCCGCCGTTATGCACAGAATCCTACTCTCGAGGGTCACCCCCAAAGTTTACTCCTTTATCCGGGACCTGCCGACCTACGAAGGGGCACTGGACGCCCTCAAACGACAGTACCTGCGGCCGGTGAACACCGTCTACGCAAGACATCGCTTAGCTACCCGGCAACAGCGGCCTGGCGAATCGTGCGCTGAGTTTCTCCGAGCACTACAGACACTCGTCCGAGCTTGTGACTGCAAGACGCTCACGGCAGAACAGCATGCAGAGCTGCTGGTGCGAGACGCCTTTGTGACGGGACTGAGGTCAGTGTACATGCGCCAGCGGCTGCTGGAGAACTCGGATCTTACCTTAAGCTCGGCGATAGAGAAGGCCAACGCTCTAGAAGCTGCGCGGCATAACGCCGACGCTGTCCAGTCGCGCGATTCCCCGCCGGTTTCGTGGACGCCTCAGACCCCGCCACCGCCGGCTCCCGGGAGCGAATTCGCCAACGCCGCCGCCAGTCGCCATTCCACGAGCTCCCCGACCCAGACCACGGCTGTGGCCCGTAAGAAACTCGGGCCTTGTTATTTCTGTGGCCAAAAGAAACATCCTCGACAACGCTGTCCAGCGCGAGAAGCGACCTGCTCCAGCTGCGGAAAGCGGGGCCACTTCGCCAAGGTCTGTAAGTCTCAACCTCGAGCGGAGTGCAGCGCTGCGGGTGAAACGTGGGGGCCGCCATCTTGCATGCCGGGATGTGGGCGGCCATCTTTGTCGACGTCAGCACGCCCCGCCCCCGATCCTCGGATGCTGACCGGGTACCCCAGATGTGAGCGGCCATCTTTGTCGGCGTCAGCATGCCCCGCCCCCGACCCTCCGATGCTGACCGGGTACCCCGACGGCGATCCAACTCTGGCCACTGTGACTCTCGACCAAAGCGCCTCACACCAGCTTGCAAGGTCCATGATGGACATCCAGGTGGAGGGGCATTGGACTGGATGTCTGTTTGACACGGGCAGCACTGGGAGTTTTATTCACCCGGACACAGTGCAACGCTGCGGACTTGCAACGCGGCCGGTCAGTCGGAGGTTCCATTTGGCCTCTGGGTCGCAGTCCGCAGACATCCGGGCGGGTTGTGTAGCGACTTTGGTGGTGCAAGGCACAGTATATCAGGACTTTGAACTGCTGGTCATGCCTAATCTGTGTGCACCTGTGCTATTGGGGCTGGACTTCCAGAGCCATCTCGAAAGTGTGACTATGGTATACGACGGGCCCCTCCCACCACTCACTGTCAAGAATCCTCAGTTTTGTGGGACTTCTTCACATACCCCGCTACTGACCACACACACACACGGACACACACATCCCATACAGAACCAGGCCAACAGCTGCGCTACCGACACTTGCAGCCTCTCCACTCTCAAGATCCCTCCCCCACCGCTGTTCGCCAACCTGACCCCCGACTGTAAACCTGTGGCAACCAAAAGCAGGAGGTACAGCGCGGGGGACCGGGCCTTCATTCGGTCGGAGGTGCAGCGGCTGCTCAGGGAGGGGATCATTGAGCCGAGCACAAGCCCTTGGAGGGCCCAGGTGGTTGTTGTTCGGACTGGGCAGAAAAATAGGATGGTGGTGGACTATAGTCAAACCATCAATAGGTTTACGCAGCTTGACGCATACCCCCTACCCCGCATCGCGGATATGGTCAACCAGATTGCTCAGTATAAGGTGTACTCGACAATAGATCTGAAATCCGCTTATCACCAGCTCCCCATCTGCCCAGAGGACCGCCCCTACACCGCCTTCGAGGCGGGCGGCTGGCTCTATCACTTCCTGCGCGTCCCTTTCGGTGTCACGAATGGTGTCTCTGTCTTCCAGAGGGAAATGGACCGGATGGTGGACCAGTACCAACTGCAGGCCACATTTCCCTATCTGGATAACATCACCATCTGTGGTCATGACAGGCCAGATCACGACGCCAACCTCCAACGGTTTCTCCAAGTGGCCGCAGCTCTGAACCTTACTTATAACAGGGACAAGTGTGTTTTTGGTACCACCCGCCTTGCTATACTTGGGTATGTCGTGGAAAACGGGGTTATTGGGCCTGATCCCGAACGTATGCGCCCCCTGTTAGAGCTCCCTCTTCCCACCACTCTCAAGGCCCTCAGACGGTGCCTGGGGTTTTTTTCCTATTACGCCCAATGGGTCCCCCATTACGCAGACAAGGCTCGCCCCCTGGTCAAGTCTACCTCGTTTCCCCTCTCTGCTGAGGCCTGCGCGGCCTTCAACTGCATTAAAGCGGACATTGCCAAAGCTACGATGCATGCAGTGGACGAGACCGCTCCCTTCCAAGTGGAGTGTGATGCCTCCGATTTCGCTCTGGCTGCTACCCTTAATCAGGAAGGCAGACCAGTAGCATTCTTTTCTCGCACCCTCCAAGGCTCTGAAATTCGGCACTCCGCGGTGGAGAAAGAAGCCCAGGCCATAGTGGAGGCTGTTAGGCACTGGAGGCACTATCTTGCTGGCAAAAGATTCACTGTGCTGACCGACCAGCGCTCGGTTGCGTTCCTGTTCAGCAACCAACAGCGGGGCAAGATCAAAAATGATAAGATTTTGCGGTGGAGGATAGAACTCTCCACCTACACCTATGATATCCTGTACCGGCCTGGCAGACTCAATGAGCCCCCTGATGCCCTATCCCGGGGAACATGTGCTAGCACACAGCTCGACCAGCTGTACGCCCTTCATGCACAACTTTGCCATCCGGGGGTCACCCGATTTTACCATTTTGTGAAAGCTCGGAACCTGCCGTACTCCCTGGAGGACATCAGGACGATGACCAGGGACTGCCAAATTTGTGCCGAGTGCAAACCGCACTTCTACTGTCCTGACACGGCACAACTTGTCAAGGCCACCCGCCCTTTTGAACGCCTGAGTGTTGACTTTAAGGGCCCCCTTCCCTCCACTGACCGCAATGTCTATTTTCTCAGTGTTATTAACGAGTTCTCACGGTTCCCCTTTGCCATCCCCTGCCCCGACACCACTGCCACGTCCGTCATAAAAGCCCTGCGCCAGCTCTTCACTCTGTTCGGGTATCCCTGCTATATCCACAGTGATAGAGGGTCCTCCTTTATGAGTGAGGAGCTGCGCCAGTACTTGCTAGCTAGGGGCATTGCTACCAGTCGGACCACGAGTTATAATCCCCGGGGTAATGGCCAGGTAGAGCGGGAGAATGCCACAGTGTGGAAGGCCACACTTTTAGCCCTTAAGTCCAAAGGGTTGCCGGTCTCTCGATGGCAGGAGGTCCTCCCTGAGGCACTGCACTCTATCCGCTCTCTGTTATGTACGTCCACCAATGCCACCCCTCACGAACGCCTATTCTCTTTTCCCAGGAAGTCTGTCACTGGGACCACCCTACCAGTTTGGCTGACGTCCCCGGGGCCAGTGCTGCTCCGGAAACATGTGAGGAGCAATAAATACTCCCCGCTGGTGGAGAGGGTTCACCTTCTCCATGCGAACCCCCAGTATGCTTACGTGGTCTTACCTGATGGGCGGGAGGATACGGTCTCCATCCGCGACCTGGCACCCGCAGGTGCAGCAGACCACTACCCTGAAGGCTCTCCGGTAACTGTGAACCCTGCACCAGAGGTGACACCGTACTCACCAGGCCCTACACAGACTCCTCACGACACTTGTATACCGGGCGTTTCGTACGCGTTTATACCAGGCGCCTCGCACATGCATGAGGGATCACCGGCGCCTAGTGGGCAAGAACACGCGCAACCCCCGTCCCCTGTGCAATCGCCAATGTTGCCGGCACCTATGCGGTCACAGCCGGTGCTACGTAGATCGCAGCGACAGATTCGACCGCCTGATCGGCTTGACTTGTAAGAACCTTCGCTACATGAGGACTTTTTCAAACGAAGGGGGGGTGAATGTGGTGAACTATGTGCCTGTCGGGACACGCCCCTGCTGACTGCTCCTGTGGCTCCTCCCACAGGCCCCTGTGGACACGCCCCCTGCTGACTGCTCCTGTGGCTCCTCCCACAGGCCCCTGTGGACACGCCCCCTGCTGACTGCTCCTGTGGCTCCTCCCACAGGCCCCTGTGGACACGCCCCCTGCTGACTGCTCCTGTGGCTCCTCCCACAGGCCCCTGTGGACACGCCCCCTGCTGTGCTCCTGTGGCTCCTCCCACAGGCCCCTGTGGACACGCCCCTGCTGACTGCTCCTGTGGCTCCTCCCACAGGCCCCTGTGGACACGCCCCTGCTGACTGCTCCTGTGGCTCCTCCCACAGGCCCCTGTGGACACGCCCCCTGCTGACTGCTCCTGTGGCTCCTCCCACAGGCCCCTGTATAAAGGAGACCTGCGGCCTGACGCTCGGCCTCAGTCTCCAGGACCTTGTATGATAGACACTCACTCCTGGTTCCTTCTTCCAGTCAATAAAAGCCGATATCTCGCCTACGTCTCAGTGTGAGTTATTGATGGTGCATCAGTTTCTCTTGCGATCACAAGACCTTGTTGGATGTTGATAATGTAAGATGCCGCAGGCCTGTTTCCCATGTTTGGTGACACAACAGACGGCGGGGAAGCCAAGTGAATGGTTGTAGTGGGAGCCAGGCCTCAAGCCGCGGGCTTGCCTGCTGCTGTAGTCCAGGAGAAGAGTCACTGGAGGCGGTGTAGAGTGGTGTCTGTGCCTCTCCCATTGGTGCTGCCCTCCAGTGTTCAATCGGTGGAATGACAGGCTAGTTTACGTACTCCTGAACACTGCTAGGAACAGTACTGTCAATTTGCGGGACATGTCACTCAGGGACTTGGGCTGTATTTATATTTTCTGCCTGACTTTTTTTTTGCTTGCTATTTTGAATGTGCTGTGCATCTTTTGCACCTTGGCCCAGAGGAATGCTGTTTCATTCGGCTGTGTTCTTGTATGGTTGAATGATAATCAGATTGCTTTGATCCTTTGCAAAGAGTAATTTCTTTTTTTTCCCTACAGAATTGTACGGTTTCCTTGGCAACTGAGTCAAGTGAAAGTAAGGCATACAATTGCTGAAGCAGTGAGAGTGTGGAGTGATGTGACCCCGTTGACATTCACGGAGGTGCAGGATGCAAGTGCTGATATAATCATCGACTTTACCAGGTAAGAGTTGCTCTGAATCAGGAGAGGAGAAAGGCCAGTCCTTGCTACGTACTATGTCTGATGAAAACACGCGAGCCATTGTATTTTCCTTCCACAGGTGACCACTGCAAACTGCCAAAGTGTTCGCACTCCAAGTGTTGGCAAGGAGCTTTTGAATTAGGACGTTGGGATCTTTTCTGGGATGGGGTGACTTGTATCAGAACAGCATGATGCACCTGAACTGGAATGGGATTGTTGCCTGGTAGGGAGGATTGCCAGAGCTCCCAGAGAAGGCTTAAACCAGCCTGGCAGTGCCTGCGATCCAAAGTGCTGGTGGCAGAAGAAAAAGTTGAGGCAAATACAGAAATTTGAAGCAATCAAGTCCAGTCGTAGGAGAAGCAAGGGCATATCTGACAGACTAAACTACATTCATTTTAATGCAAGTGCCAGATGACTTCAGGGTATGGATAGGTTTGTGTGAATGGACGGTTATAATTGAGGGATGGGCAGAACCAGTAGCTCAGTGTTCTGGGTTAAAGATACTGCAGATCTCAAGGTTGGAGGTAAGAGAGGAAAGGGTAGGAAGTCTCCAGGTGATGCTCATGGAGTGAAGTCTTAATCTTAACCTCCATTCCCTTTACTTTTGTTACCTGTAGCTACCCTCATTTACTCTTTTTTTTTATACCCACACCAAGGTTTATGTTATAGTTATAACCCTGGACTTTGATTTTAATTCGTTGGAAATGTATACCTGATCATGAGAAACAAAGAACGGAGAAGGCTCGGATCCTAACGGGAGAAAAGGTGCTGACCCTAAATCTAAGCAGCTCCGTTAACTTTTGAAGCGATGTGGAAACTTACTGAAGAAAAACTCAATCAAGAATTTGCCGTGTTGGAAGGAGTTTGAAAGACGGTGAAGGATAATTTTAGATTGCTTAATCGTGAAGTTGAACAGCAGCAAACAATAATCTCAGAACTCAATGAAGGTGCTCGGCAAAGAGATCGAAAGATTCCAACTTTGGAGCAAAATTTAGCTTTGATGTCTCAACAACTGGATCGTTATAAATTTAAAGTTACCGACCTTGAAAACCGTTCGCGAAGACAGAATCTACGGATAATTCTGTCTCCTGAAAGATGTTGAGGAGGGTGATCTTCTCTCAATTCCTATCTGAGGTGTTCGGCAAAGAGGTTTTGGATGTACCCCCGTTAATTGACCGCACTCATCGCTCCTTGTATCTGAAAGCGGCCGGTAATTCTGCATCTCCATTATGTTCACATCAAGGAGCGTTTGACTCGTGTTGCTCGACGAAAAGGCATGTTTAATTTTAAAGGTTTTCAGTTTTGCTTCGTTGAAGATTATACTCCCGAGGTTTTGAAGGAACGAATGGCGTTTAAACCTCTGATGTTGGAATGGGTCTCAAACCAGCTCTGCTCTTCCCCGCCAGATTGAGGCTTGTCCTCTCTGTCTTTTTAAGACATTAAAAGAAGCTCAAAACATTCTCGATCAGCAAACTTTCTCTGCTGAGGTCTAACTTGGATTCCGTTTTTTTCCTGGTTTTTACTTAAATTGTTAAGGTCACTTAGAATGAGAGGGTTCCCTTTCTTGGGTTGTACTGTCTGTGTTTTTAGCACTTTGAGAATAAACCTTTCCGTCCCCTTTTGGGCTTTTGTTTTATCTTTTGAAACTCTTTAGTAGAGGTTTTGGTGTTTGATTTTTTTGTTTGAACAGAGATACATTCGTTCTTTTTTACATTTCAAGATGTCGTTCTGTTCTTCTCATAAGACATTTTTTTACCGCGTCATTTTCAACTGTTTACGCCTGGGCTCTCTTTATTGGTTTGTAATGTTGATATCTTTAGTATTTTTAGTTTAATCTGTTTCTCTCTGGGATCCTGTTTTTAATATTTTTTGAAATTATTTACTAAAGTTTTTGGTGTTTGACTTTTTTTTGAACGGAGTTACACTTGTCTTCGTTATTTTTATGCACTTTAAGTTGTCGTCCTGTTTTCTTCTTCCCATAAGACTTCATTTTTTTTGCTGTGTCATTTACAATTGTTTATGCATGAAAATGATCAACAGCATGAATCACTGTTTTTATTAAATATTAGTATCTTAGTACTCTGATTTAATCCTTTTTAAAAAAAAATTATGTTGATTTTCTTGCTAATTTTTTGATAACAGTTATCCAAGAATAAATCACGAAAACATATTATACCCTTCGTTTTCCAAACCATAACAGAGGGTTAAAAGAAAAAATTCAATATAATAGGACTTGATAAAATAAATCTGTTCAAGCCAAAGAATTTACAAAACTGAAACCATATTCATAATGTATATTTAATTATAGAATTAACCATTTGTTTATTCAATTTAGAGAGAATCAAGGGAAGCTAAGTCCCCAAGGTAACTGTTTCATGTCTTTTGAACAGTTGTCTAATAAATATAATTTGCCCAAATCCCATTTTATTAGTTATTTACAGATTAGAGATTTTTTAAATATGATGTTACCGACCTTTCCGATTTCATATTGATGGAAAAAAATTTAGGCTTAAATCTTTATCAAAAGGGTTTAATAGCAATAATTTATGGTATGATTATGAATATACAGCCAGATATATCTGATGAAATTAAAAAGGAATGGGAGAAGGAACTTAGAACATTTTACTTATGTAACCCCCTGGGTCGCCTCAGGCTCGCTCAGCTCGTTCTCGTCTAGGGGGAGCAGCCTTCGGCCCCGCCAAACTGGGTAATCAGCTGCTGTGGATGCTGTGTGATGTCCCCGCCTCGCCCAAAAACAGACAGTACACCATATGCGATTAAATGAGTACAATTTATAAAGGTTACTATAACTAAGTGATTAATAACGATACAGTATATATGAAGAGAAAATTAAAGAAAAGGCGCCAAACTTATCAAAGTCCAAACCACTTCGTGCACAGCCGTTGGAGCTCAATTACTGAAGTCTTCTGGCCACCATTCGCTCCCCTCCGAACTCCTCGATTCGCAGCTCAGGACCCTCTGAACTCCTCGACTCTCCAAACAGCTCAGGACCCTCCGAGTGGTCAACCAAGCACATCTAGCTTCATCCCCCCCCCCCCCTCCTCGGAGAATCTCCCGGCCTCGGACCCCCCTTTGGGGTCCGATCCTCGCCCAGTTTAGAGCATTGCGTCCTCTCTCTCGACCCCCTCGCGCCGATCTGCCCAAAAGCCCGTCAACAAAAGCTTACAGACTCAGAAGAACATTAATCCGCATTTGGTTTACAAAGGAATACCATTCTCGTTATCAGTAAATTAGCATTCCTGCTAGTTAACAAAAAGAAGAAACCCTCTTTACACTTAGAACATTTTACAATTAGTTAATTTTTCTTCTATTTGTGCTAAACATGCGTTGATTCAGTTTAAAGTGGTACATAGCGCACATATGTCCAAAGATAAGTTAGCTCGATTTTATTCTCATATAAATCCAATCTGTGATAGATGTCATTCTGAGGTAGCCTCTTTGATTCGTATGTTTTGGTCTTGCCCTCTTTTGGAAAAGTTTTGGAAAGATATTTTTGATATATTCTCTACAATTTTACATATGGATTTACAACCTCATCCAATTGTTGGCTTACCAGTGATTGAGTTGCCCTCTCCAGCTCAGCGGATGATTGCGTTTGCTACCTTAATGGCTAGAAGATCTATTCTACTGAACTGGAAAGAGATGAATCCTCCAACCACATCGCAATGGTTCTCCCAAACCATATCGGGTTTAAATTTAGAGAAAAGTAGAAGTGGTACCTTTGATCCCTCGGTTAAATTTGAAGAAACTTGGAGGCCTTTTATTCAACACTTTTATAGAATGTAATCTGACCTTTTCCTATTCCTTTATTTCATTCGTTGGCTTGAGTAGAGGAGCGGAGTTAACAACATTAAGGATTTTATTTGATATAATTGAAGAGCCCAGCTTTGTTTAGTTTTTGGTTTAGTTTAGTTTTTTTTTAATTTCAATTTGGGGTTTTTTCCCCATCTTTTTATTTTTTCTTTATTTTGGGTATCAAGGGAGGTCAATTATATATATTGGTGCTATTTATAGCTTTTTTTTCTTACGTTAATTATCAACAATGTAATCCCACTCCCTTTATACCACTCTGATTATTATGTATTTACTTTTGAAAAGCTTAATAAAAAGATTGAAAAAAAAGAGAGGACAGGGTGTTGAGTTTTTGATTAAGTGGAACAGCATGCCAGCACAGGTTCTCCCTGCGGTAATTGTGCAATGAGGCAAGATGGGTGGAACTTAGAAACAAGGAGGGGTGATCACTTTGATAGAATGATACTATAGGCTCCCTGATAGTTGGTGGGAATCAAAGGAACAGATATATAGAGAGTTCACTGTTGGAATAATAGGGTCGCAATAGTAAGTGCCTTTGACTTCTCAAATAATAACATGGACTGTCACAATGTTGGATGAGGCAGAATTTGTTAATTGTGTCCAGAAAACTTTGTAATTGGCATAATTAGTATGTTCGAGGATGACACGAGAACTGGTTGGTGACAGTGAAGGAGGTTGTCAAAGGCTATAACAGGATCTAGATCAACTGGGAAAGTGGACAGAGGAATGACAGATTGGGATTTATCTCAGACAAGTGCAAGCTGATGTATTTTGGGAGGTTATGCCAGAGCAGGACTTGCAAAATAAATGACAGGACCAGAATCAGGTTTATTATGTGTCATGAAATTTGTTAACAGTAGCAGTTCAATGCAACACATAACAGAAGAAAATAATTGCAGTATATGTACATTGAATAGATTAAAAATCATGCAAAAACAAATAAAATATATTTTAAAAATGAGGTAGTGTTCACGGGTTCAATGTCCATTTGGAGATCGGATGGCAGAGGGGAAAGAGGCTGTCCCTGAATCACTGGGTCTGTATCTGCCACCTGACGGTGGAGTGCCCTAGGACAGACAGACAAACGGGTAGTTCCCTGCAAACGGTGATGAAGACAGACCAAATACAACAGAAAACAAGACAGTGCACTAGCAGGCCCTTTGGCCTCAAACGTCATCCCAAACTCATTAAACTAGTAAAGTAGTCACTTGTGCCGAGACAGAGTCCATATTCCACCATTCTCTGCACATTTAAGAGCCTCGGACTATCACCCCTGACAGCACCTGTTGAGAACCCATCACAGTCTGAATTTAAAAAAGCTGGTCCTGCACATCTCCTTTGAAATTGATCCTCCTCATTTTACATGCCCATTGTGGCTTCCCCCTTTAATGATAAGTACTCCTGTTCGAGTACTGTTGGGGGAGGAGGGCAACCTACCTGGGGGAAGCAACAGTGGCCGCGCCTCTGGCAGAGAGTCCGGCCCTGTGGCTCAGAAGGGTAGGGAAAGGAAGAGGATGGCAGCAGTGATGGGGGACTCCATAGTCAGGGGGTCAGACAGGCGATTCTGTGGATGCAGGAAAGAAACTCGGATGGTAGTGTGCCTCCCAGGTGCTTCTGATCATGTCCACAATTTCTTGAAGTGGGAATGTGAACAGTCGGAGGTTGTGGTACATATTGGTACCAATGACATAGGTAGGAAAAAGGTCCTGAAAGAAAGACTCCAGGGAGTTGGGAAAGAAGCTGAGAAGCAGGACCACAAAGGTAGTAATCTCTGGATTACTGCCTGTGCCACGCGACAGTGAGTATAGGAATAGAATGAGGTGGAGGATAAATGCGTGGCTGAGGGACTGGAGCAGGGGGCAGGGATTCAGATTTCTGGATCACTGGGACCTCTTTTGGGGCAGGTGTGACCTGTACAAAAAGGACGGGTCGCACTTGAATCCCGGGGGACCAATATCTTGACAGGGAAGTTTGCTAAGGCTGTTGGGGAGAATTTAAACTAGAATTGCTGGGGGGTGGGAGGAGATGGAGGAAGGGGCTGTTGGCTCACAAAGCTTGGAGACAGTGCAAGGAGGAGGATAGGCAGGTGACAGAGAAGGAACGCGCTCAGGCTGATGGTTTGAGATGTGTCTATCTTAATGCAAGAAGCATCATGAACAAAGCGGATAAGTTTTGAGTGCGGATCAGTACTGGAGATATGATGTGGTGGCCATTACAGAGACTTGGATGGCTCAGGGACAGGAATGGTTACTTCCAGTGCCGGGTTTTAGATGTTTCAGAAAGGACGGGGAGGGAGGCAAAAGAGGTGGGGGTGTGGCACTGTTGATCAGAGATAGTGTCACAGCTGCAGAAAAGGAGGAAGTCATGGAGGGGTTGTCTACAGAGTCAGTGTGGGTGGTAGTCAGAAACAGAAAGGGGCAATAATTCTACTGGGTGTTTTTTTATAACCACCCAATAGTAACAGGGACATCGAGGAGCAGATAGGGAGACAGATTATGAAATAGTGCCATAATAATAGAGTTGTTGTGATGGGTGATTTTAATTTCCCAAATATTGACTGGCTTCTCCCTAGAGCAAGGGGTTTAGATGGGGTAGAGTTTGTTAGGTGTTCAGGAAGGTTTCTTGACACAGTATGTAGATAAGCCTACAAGAGGAGAGGCTGTTCTTGATCTGGTATTGGGAAATGAACCTGGTCAGGTGTCAGATCTCTCAGTGGGAGAGCATTTTGGACATAGTGATCACAATTCTCTCTCCTTTACCATAGCATTGGAGAGGGATAGGAACAGACAAGTTAGGAAAGTGTTTAATTGGAGTACGGGGAAATATGAGGCTATCAGGCTGGAACTTGGAAGCATAAATTGGGAACAGATGTTCTCAGGGAAATGTACGGCATAAATGTGGCAAATGTTCAGGGGATATTTGCATTCCATCCTTCATGGGTACGTTCCAATGAGACGGAAAGGATGGTAGGGTACAGGAACCACGGTGTAAAAAGCCTGTTGAAAATCTAGCTAAGAAGAAAAGCTTATGAAAGGTTCAAAATAAGTAATGTTAGAGATCCAGAAGATTATAAGGCTAGCAGGAAGAAACTTAAGAATGAAATTAGGAGAGCCAGAAGGGGCCATGAGAAGGCCTTGGCGAGCAGGATTAAGGAAAACCCCAAGGCATTCTACAAGTATGTGAAGAGCAAGAGGATAAGATGAGAGAAAATAGGACCAATCAATTGTGAGAGTGTAAAAGTGTGTATGGAACCGGAGGAGATGGCAGAGGTACTTAATGAGTACTTTGCTTCAGTATTCACTATGTAAAAGGATCTTGGCATTTTGTAGGGATGACACAACAGACTGAAAAGCTTGAGCATATAGACATTAAGACAGAGGATGTGCTGGAGCTTTTGGAAAGCATCAAGTTGGATAGGTCTCTGGGACCAGATGACATGTACCCCAGGCTACCATGGGAGGTGAGGGAAGAGATTGCTGAGCCTCTGGCGATGATCTTTGCATCATCAAAGGGGTCGGGAGAGGTTCCGGAGGATTGGAGGGTTGCAGATGTTGTTCCCTTATTCAAGAAAGGGAGTGGAGATAGCCCGGTGAGTCTTCAGTGGTTGGTCAGTTCCCAAGACCATAAGACACAGGAGCAGAATTAGGCCATTTGGCCCATTGGGTCTGCTCCGTCATTTCATCACGGCTGATCCAGTTTTCTTCCCAGGCCCAATCTCCTGCCTTCTCCCCAGAACCCTTCATGCACAGACCAATAAAGAATCCATAACCCCTGCCTTAAATATACATACAGACCTGACCTCCTCAGCTGCCTGTGGCAAAAACTCCACAGATTCACCACTCTCTGGTTTAAAAATATTGCTCATCTCCTTTCTAAATTGTCACCCTTCCATTTAGAGGTTGTGCCCTCTGTTCTTAACACTCTCCCACCATAGGAAACATCCTCTCCACATTCACTCTATCAAGCTCTTTGATCTTTCAGTAGGTGATAGGCTGAGAGTAAATCCAGGGATTGCTGGCCAGTGCAGCTCAATGGGCCGGAATAAATTTAAAAATTAAATAACAAACAGGAAATAAGAGGATTGTAATGAAGTGAAATAATGGAATGTTTTCAGACGACATTACCTCAGTTGAGATCTTCCCCAACAGAAGGTTGCAGATACTGAGAATATCCCTCTAAACTGATGGGAGCTTCATGTTACTGGCATTTCATGGCAAGCAGCAACTAATGAATTTAATTGAATTGACTTTACTTCTTACATCCTGCACATACATGAGGAGTAAAAATCTTTACGTTACATCTCCATCTAAATGTGCAATCTTAGTAATTTACAATAAATAGAACAGTGTCATTTAGAGTGCACTCAAATCAGCGTGAGTTAATCAGTCTGATGGCCTGGTGTTATTGGAAAAGATCCTGAGAGGCAGGATTTATGTGCATTTGGAGAGGTATAATATGATTAGGCATAGTCAGCATGTCTTTGTCAAAGGCAGGTTATGCCTTACAAGCCTGATTGAATTCTTTGAGGATCTGACTAAATAGATTGATGAAGGTAGAGAGTAGATGTAGTGTATATGGATTTCAGCAAGGCATTTGATAAGGTACCCCATGCAGGGCTTATTGAGAAAGTAAGGAGGTATGGGATCCAAGGGGACATTGCTTTGTGGATCCAGAACTGGCTTGCCCACAGAAGGTAAAGACTGGTTGTAGACGGGTCATATTCTGCATGGAGATCAGTGACCAGTGGTCTGTCTCGGATCTGTTCTGGGACCCCTTCTTTTCGTGATTTTTTTGTAAATGACCTGGATGAGGAGGTGGAGGGATGGGTCAGTAAGTTTGCTGATGACACAAAGGTTGGGGGTGTTGTGGATAGTGTGGAGGGCTGTCAGAGGTTACAGCAGGACATTGATAGGATGCCAAACTGGGCTGAGATGTGGCAAATGGAGTTCAACCCAGATAATTGTGAGGTGGTTCATTTTGGAAGATTGAATATGATGACAGAACATAGTATTAATGGTAAGACTCTTGGCAGTGTGGAGGATCAGAGGGAGCTTGGGGTCCGAGTCTATAGGACACTCAAAGCTGCTGCACAGATTGGCTCTGTGTTTAAGAAAGCATATGGTGCATTGGCCTTCATCAACCGTGGGATTGAGTTTAGGAGCCGAGATGTAATGTTGCAGCTATACAAGACCCTGGTCAGACCCCACTTGGAGTACTGTGCTCAGTTCTGGTCACCTCACTACAGGAAGGACGTGGAAGCCATAGAAAGGGTGCAGAGGAGATTTACAAAGATATTGCCTGGATTAGCGAGCATGTCTTATGAGAATAGGTTGAGTGAACTTGGTCTTTTCTCCTTGGAGCGACAGAGGATGAGAGGTGACCTGATAGAGGTGTATAAGATGATGAGAGGCATTGATCGTGTGAGTAGTCAGAGGCTTTTTCCCAGGGCTGAAATGTCTAACATGAGTGGGCATTGTTTGGAAGTAGGTTCAGTGGATATATCGGGGATAAATCTTTTACTCAGAGAGTGGTGAGTGCGTGGAATGGGTTGTAGGTGATGATAGGGTCTTTTAAGAGACTCTTGGATAGATACATGGAGCTTAGAAAAATAGAGGGCTATGGGTAACCCTAGTAATTTTCTAAAGTAAGAACATGTTCGGCACAGCATTGTGGGCCGAAGGGCCTGTATTGTGCTGTAGGTTTTCTATGTTTCTCATATTAGACACATCATCTCTGAGGAAAAAGATACTATCTACTTAGCCTCTAACTTGATAAGCTTCTCTCAGGTCCCCTGCACAGATCCATGCTCAAGGCCCAGTTAGGAGCTCCCTTTTCCAGCACTCTGGAATTTCTGTCTCTGACAATCCTCCTGATTAGCCTCTCTGTCGCTGACGTGAGGCTGACCATCCCAGATTTTGCAGGATTATCTCCATTTTCCTTCGTGAATAACAGAACAATATCAACTACATGCCAGTCCTTACCTTACCTGAGGCTAGAGAGGACAGGAAGATCTTGGTCAAGGGTCCAAGCAATCTCAGTTCTTGCCTCTCAGTAACCTGGGATGCATCACTCCACGTCCTTCTCCTTGGCAAGTACCAACACAGCATACTTACTCGGGACTTTGCCCACGTACCCTGCCTCCAAGCACATATTTCGTTGCCTCCTGGATGTCGGATTTTCAGAAAGCCTTGGACAAGGTGCCATACCGAAGCTGCTAAACAGGGTATTACAGGAAAGATGCTCTCATGAAGGGAAGATTGGTTGACTGGCGGGAGGCAAAGAGGGAGAATAAAGGGGGCTAAGACTGATGTTTTCTCTGACAAAGGTTAGCTGCCAATGACCAGTGGTGTTCCATAGCAGTCGGTGTTAGGACAGTTTCTTTACTTGTTTTTTTCAATCACTGATTTGGATGACGGAATCAGTGTCTTTGCTGGCCATCTTTGCAAACGATAGAAAGACAGGTGGAGGGGCAGGTCGTGCTCAGAAGGCAGAGTCGTCTGCAGGAAGGCTTAGATCAGGAGAGTGGACAGAGAAGTGGGAAATGAAATACTGTGTAAGGAAGTGTACCATCATGCACTTTGGCAGAAAGGATAAAAGCACAGACTATTTTCTAAATGGGTCACTGTATGAGAAGCAACACACACAAAATGCTGGTGGAACACAGCAGGCCAGGCAGCATCTACAGGGAGAAGCGCTGTCGATGTTTCGGGCCGAGACCCTTCAACAGGTAGTCCTGACGAAGGGTCTCGGCCCGAACTGTCGACAGCGTTTCTCCCTGAAGATGCTGCCTGGCCTGCTGCGTTCCACCAGCATTTTGTGTCTGTTGTTTGAATTTCCAGCATCTGCAGATTCCCTCGTGTTTACTGTATGAGAAGCTTTTTTAATGGTTCTGGCCCTGTGCTCGCTGGAGTTTTAAAGAATAAGGGAGGGATTTCATTGAAATATTGAAATGCCTAGATACAGTGGATGTGGAGAGTATATTTCTTATTGTGGGAAGTCTAGAGCCAGAGGGAACGTCCTCAGACTCGATGGATGTCCCCTTGGAACAGAGATACGGTGGGATTTCTTTTATCATAAGGCGACGAAGTCCATCACCACAGATGGCTGTGGTGATCAAGCTATTGTGCGTATTTAAAGTGGAGGTTGACAGGTTCTTGATTAGTCAGGTGTCAAAGGTCACAGGGAGAAGGCAGGAGAATGGGGTTGAGAGGGATGATAAATCAGCCATGATGGAATGGCAGAGCAGACTCGATGGGCTGAATGGCCAGATTCTGCTCCTATCTCTCATGGTCTTTATGCTTTCCTTCGTTACGCTCTTACTCTTAATGTAGGTGAAGAATACCTTAGGATTCTCTAAAATCCAACTTGCCAAGGACTTATCATAGCCCCTCCTAATTAATCTCTTTGAGTTCCGTGCTTTGCTATTTTATATTCTGTGTTCACAAAGTAAGTAGCTCAATTTGGAAATGTTTTGGGCTTATGGGTCCAAACTCGAAGTGCAATGAGGAGCAGGCTCAGTTCTTCTGAGACCCGAGCCCATTTTTTCATCTTTACTTTGTGTAAACGTTCAATATTTTACTCTCAGCTCTGCTTTTTCGAAGAGACTTGTGGGTGGTACAGTAGACCACCAGTGATCCAGGTTCGGTTTTGCATGTTCTCCCTGTGACATTGCTCTGGGTGCTCTCGTCTCCTCCCACACTCAGGTTAATTGGTCACCTGGGTGTGAATGGCTGGCTCGTAGGGCAGGAGGGGCCTGTTACTATGCCTAAGTAAAACACTGTCCCCTCATTGTGACAAGTTGCCTCCATCACAGCATTAGCAGTATGTTTAGGGCATTCATGCCCTCAACCCTCAGCAGAGTTAAACGAGCTCTACTTAACCTGTGCCTCAAATCTACATACCTGTCCCGGGGCCACTTGGTTTGCAAATCTGGTTCAATTGAAGTCAATCCTGTGGAATCTCAGCAATGTCCACGTGTACGTGTGCTTTCCCTCTCGGTGTTGGGAAATGTTTTGTCCACATCCCTACCTAATAGCCTGGTATCCTCTTCACATTGCAGGTACTGGCATGGAGACAATCTGCCATTTGATGGTCCAGGTGGGGTGCTGGCTCATGCTTTCTACCCTCAAACTCCTCAGCAGGGAGACATTCACTTTGACTATGAGGAGCTGTGGACCACGGACAATGAGAGGGGTAAGTGACGGTGAACGGTCGGAGTGACGTCAGGGTGAAGCTGTGAGCTGCGGGTTTGACCTCTGGCACTGTCGCGGTCTGCTGAAGACCTGACTATAGCACCTGGTTTCATCAACAAAACGGTCCACGAGCTGATAATCGCCCCCAAGCCCACCTTTCTTGCAACGATGTGGAAGTACCTGCAGCGGAGATTCAACACGACGTCACAGGGGTGGATGCAGGTGACCAGCTCGCAGAACCTGCCCTTCAGCCCGTTGTGCCTAGGCTCTCCATCAAATATTGATCTCCACTGCTCCCATTTTACAGTCCTTGGTCCATAGCCTGCAATTCCTACTGTTGCCAGGCTGGGAATTGCAGAACTTACCCATTTTTGGGGAGAAAGAACATCCCCTCGGATCCTCCCTAAATCTCATTTTGCATCTATGCCTTCTGGTCTTGCGCACCTGTTTTATGGGGAGGTATCTTGCTATCTATCGTAACTATGGAGAGTAATGGTCAGGGAAACCTCACCTACTCTTAGGTTGATCCTCTGCTCAACCTCTTTGCATATTCATCTTCTCCGTCACAAGCATATCCTTCCTGTCGTGATAACATCCTTATTTTTGTTCAATTAGGAATTTATGAGGTTTCACCACTGCCTCTGGAACTCTGAGATTTTGCTTTGTGAGGCTTCACTGAGGGGAGGCAGAGCAGAGGATCAGGAGGGGTTTCTTACAGCCTCGGCACAGAAACAGGCCTTTTGGCCCATCTAGTCCATGCCAAACTGTTATTCTGCATCGTCCCAGTGACCTGCAGCTGGACCATAGCCCAAAATATCTTTCAATCCAAACTTCTCTCAGGTGTTCTTCTGTTGGCAGCTCCTTCCACACTCGCTCCCCCTCTGATGCAAGGACAGGTGGATGAGCGCAGAGGATGCAGTCTCCATCAGCACATGCTGATTTGCAGCCATTGCAGGAAGGGCAGGGCTGGCAGCTCGGCAGTCCGGGGTTCCAGTGTTTTAGACGTGGGAGGGGTTAAAGGAAGAGGAGTGGCATTGCTAGTCACGGCAGTGCCCAGACAGGACTGACTGGAGTTCAGAGTAAACTTATTATCATTCTCGTATTTTATAGCCTGGGAAACAGACACACTCATGACAACAAACACTTTTTCAGGTCTTTGATTTCTTTATTGGATTTAGATGTTTTAATGCAGAAAGAGGGTATCCGAATAAAAACAACAAAATGAATTTTCAAAAAAACACAGTTCGTGCTGTTACAATTGGCTTAATTTTGGTCCACACACTTGTCTATCAACTAGTTATGTATGCAGTATGGAAATAAATAAAATCAAAATATGCAAAACCATTATGGTGGTGGCAATTCTATAATAAACAATATAAACAACATTAGAATCCCACCAACCCTGTACCTTATATACGTCAAAAATATGAATAAATACATCTCATCTTAACGAAGAGGTATACTCACTTTGGCACGCACGTGCTTGACTTCTGAACACACATCGTCTAGACCCGGACGTGAATTCTCCTTGCTCACGTGATGAAAACAGAGATTAACACATTCACATCACTCCGTTACATTCAGTTTATGAAACAATAAAGTAAGACAGAATTAAGCCTTTACAAAAACTTTTACAATATATTTGGGGGCCTATATATTTTCAAATATAGGCCTCCAAATAGTAGCCAAGATGTGGGGTTAAGATTGCAAAGGGAGCTAGAAAAGGCCATTAACAAGGGTAATGACATAATTGTAATGGAGGAATTTCAACATGTAAGGGGATCAGAAAAATGAGGTTAGTGTCAGATTGCAAGAGAGAGAATTTGATGAACGCCTGTGAGATGCCTTTTTAGAGCAGCCTGTGCTTGAGCCGACTCAGGGAAAGGCGATCTTAAATTGGGTGTTGTGTAATAACCCAGATCTTATTAAGGAGCTTAATGTAAAGGAACCCTTAGGAGGCAGTGATCATAATATGATTGAATTCATAACGCAATTGGAGAGGGAGAAGCACAAGTCACACATTTCAGTAACGCAATGGAATAAAGGGAATTCCAGAGGCATGAGAGAGGAGCTTGCCCCGGGGGACTGGAGGGGATACTGGTGGGGATGACGGCAGAGCAGAGATGGCTGAAGCTTCTGGGAATCGTTCACAAGGCGCAGGAGAGATAGGTCCCACAGAGGAAGAAGTTCTCAAATGACAGCTGTGGCTGACAACGGAGATTAAGGACTGCGTAAAAGCCAAGGAAAGGGCATATAAGGTAGCAAAAGTGAGTGGGAAGGTGGATGATCGGGAAGCTTTTAAAATCCAACAAAAGACAACTAAAAAGCTATAAGAAGGGAAAAGATGGAATATGAGGGCAGAGTAGCCAATAATATAAAGCAGGATACCAGAAGTTATATCAAAAGGGAGGTGAGAGTTGATATTGGACCACTGGAAAATGATGCAGGTGAGGTAGTAACATGGGACAAAGGAATGACAGATCGACCTATTGGGTACTTTGCATCAGTCTTCACTGTGGAGGACACTAGCAGTGTGCCAGAGGCCCGTGAGTGTCAGGGAGCAGGAGTGAGTGTCATTGCTATTACAAAGGAAAAAGTGCCAGGCAAACTCAAAGGTCTTACGGTGGATAAGTCATCTTGACCAGATCGACTAGTTCTGAGAGCCCTGACAGAGGTTGCTGAGGAGAAAATGGGTATGTTGGTCATGATCTTTCAAGAATCACTTGATTCTGGCATGGTCCCGGAGGACTGGAAAATTGCAAATGTCACTCCACTCTTTAAGAAGGGATGAAGGCAAATGAAAGGAAATTACAGGCCAGTTCGCCTAACCTCAGTGGTTGGGAAAGTGTTGGAGTTTATTATTAAGGATGAGGTTTTGGGGTACTTGGAGACTAATGATAAAAGAAGTCAAAGTCAGCATGGTTTCTGTAAAGGGGAAATCCTGCCTGACAAATCTGTTAGAGTTCTTCAAGGA